>NC_084953.1:13930811-14098311 GCF_949316205.1 Platichthys flesus | reverse complement strand
TGGAAATACGGTTAGTTAACTTCACTACACCTCTAACTCAAACCCCTAATCTGCTCCATTTACAGTCTGATAAAAATGCGAGAGATGTACAGCGCTCATACATTCACATGGGAGGCGTTATCACCCCTGAGGTGGCACACATGTGGAATAAATACATGAGGATTTGCAGCAGCTGCTCTAACTTAAGCACCCTGAGATAGTGGCCATGGGGAAAATGTATTAAACATATAAAATAATTATTTACTTCAGCTCTCTTTCATTATTTTTATGATGATATGTGTCATCATTAAATATCTGCTGCAGATGTTTGTCATTTAAAGACGTCTGACTGATTATTTTGAGATATATCTCAAGTAAACTGAATAATTCCTCAGGTTGTGGTAAAATGTATTTTTAATAGTGACATTAGTGTGACAGGGCCTGGTTGGACCAGTAGAGGGCCACACCTTTGAGTGAGTGCTGACCTGAAAAGATGGAAAAGCAATTCATGGAGAAAAGTCTGTGTATTTATAATACTTTACCTTGCCCATAACCTACAATAACTACAGAAACTGTAATATGTAAAATAGTCCCATATGCACCTCGTGATTAAAAGCTAAATTAATGCTCTAGATTCGATGTGAAAAACGATATGTGTGTAGAGTTTAGAGTCGCCTCTCACATAATCCTTTTCGTGATCATCCTCACAAAAAAAAAAACGGTTCACTGGACTACGCTGTCAGCTTTTCCAAATCAATCCTCAACTGCCGTCATAAAGTAAAAGCTTCTCTCATATATAGATCCCAGAGGGGTCTCGACTAGATTGAGCACGCTGGGTCTGCTGGTGGCTCGCTCCCCTGCGTCTTGTGGGGCAGCAGGGCAATTAGCAGAAAGCAGATGATCAGTGTGCCCTCGCCACTGTGGCGCCACTGGTCCCCAATGGGGCAACAGGGCAGGTGCACATTTGTCTGGAATAATGGGGGCACATAGGAAATACACACAGGCAACCATAAAAAATGAAAACAAAAATCTAGCACACACACACACACACAGTGTAATAAAATGATGATGTCAGCATTAAACCCCGGGTGAGCAGCAGGGGTGAGTAAGCTGGTGGGAGTGAGTGGGAGGATAGGAGTGGGCTCTGTGTGTGTGATGCGAGAGGTAGGGGGTGGTGTGTGTGTGTGTGTGTGTGTGTGTGTGTGTGTGTGTGTGTGTGTGTGTGTGTGTGTGTGTGTGGGTGGGTGGGTGGGTGGGTTGATGGTGTGTGTGTGTTTGAAAGAGGAAAGAGGGACTGGCCATCTATTATTGTGTGATGCAGCATTTCCCAGACTGCAACATTATACTACCATCACATAATCAGTGTGTGTGTGTGTGTGTGTGTGTGTGTGTGTGTGTGTGTGTCTGTGTGTGTGTGTGTGTGTGTGTGTGTGTGTGTGTGTGTAAAGTGTGAACTTAATAGACAGACTGGAGCCAGACTGAGTCGTAATAATAATGTTCCAACAGTCATAACACATGCAAAAACACAATAGAGAGACAGAGACACAAACAGACACACACACACACACACACACACACACAAAGTACCAACATATAAGATTTGTATAAACCAGTGTATTGATCATAGGATCATACAGAAGATATTACTCTATTTGCACATGGCAGTCCAATGGGGATGTGCACACAGTAGCACAGCAAGTGACCGATTCTGACAATGTCTCTTCTTTCTTCCATCATCTTATTCTTAGATTTTTCTTTACTTTTCATTCTTCTAGATGTTATTCCATCTGTTGAATGAGCAAATTCGAAGTGCATTTCAATTACAGTTTTTATTTCAAACTGAAATAAAAAACTGTAAATCCATCAGTTATTGTTGTCTGGCTGTATGGTTTTAATTGTTTAAGTACATCATTTGTTTATGTAAATACTTTTTATATATATATGACTGAAACTTTAGGTGAATGTGAGAATATCTGCTGATCTCACTGTGTCTGACTCTTACATGAGTCAAGCCAGTTACAGTGATACAAGTGTGTGTGTGTATGTCTGAGAGAGAGTGTGTGTGTGTGTGTGTGTGTGTGTGTAATAAGGTCACACAGAGTGATGAGATCATTCTCTCTTGAAACGTACTGAGTGGAAGGCAATGCAACAACCATGACACATTCTGAAATCACTTATTAAATTCCACACAGAGATGAGCTCACCGTCTGTCGTCCATTACACTGATCAGAACGACTTTTTGTTGTGAAAGAAATAACCAACAGGTTGAATAATGCAGTGCAAAGTTACTTTTGTATTAATTAATTTAAACTTTAGTAAAACATTATATTATTTTCACATTTTGTCTTGTCATGTTAAAATTATGCAATGTATTTTTAACTCTGTTTGTTAGACATCTGATGATTTGCTGTTTCCAGGACTATAACCAGGGGTTCCTACCTTTTATTAATGTTAAGAAACTGTAAAGAAATCCTCATACCACATGCTGAACAGCCAGATCATTGAAATTCACCTACTGTCAAATCATATTTCTAATTTCTTCTCTGTGAAATAAAGGCAAAATAACAAAAACATACTTTAAAAGTTGGTGAGTAGCATGAAATCAAGTGAAGTTAATAAATACTCTAAGGCTGTAGATGTTGTGGACTCATTCAGAGACCACACAATGAGGGGTGATCACAAGGTCACCTCTCCTGAAGTCAATTTAGAGTATATGCAAACTCGTAGATGATGTCCTCCAATATTATGCTGGCTTAAAATAATCAATAATTTTTGGGCTGATTTCTAGAAGTGGGAAATTGATTCATAGAAAAATTTGTTTCTTCTTCTGTCTATAAGCAGTACGTTTACTAGTTATATAAAGCAATTAAGTGGACTAAGAACATGAATGGAAAGTTTGGCACAGTCAACTAAAGAAAGTACCTAAAACTAGTCAGAACACTAAAGTCAGGTAGAGGTTTTGGATCATAAATGAGAAATATTTGGTTAAAATCAGGAACGAAAAAGATACGATTAAAAGGCACATGTTAGGTCAATGTCCTGACACGAGAGGTACATGTGAGGTCCCAGTAGGGTCTGTCAGAGGATCAGTGCAATTGAACTAAAATCTCTATCTGTTCCTGGGGCCCCTCCCTCCTCCTTCCACCCTGCCTCTGCCTCCCTCTCCGTCCTCCCTGAGGGTTTTGCTGGCCTTGGCACAAAGATGCCAGCTTGTCTGCCCACATTTCCCCTGGTGTGAAGGTGGCAGCTGGGGGCCTGGCTGCCCTGTCTGCCTCCCTACTCCCCTGTATGTCACACACACACACACACACACACAGAATACACTCCACGCCTGCAGCCCGCAGCCAGACGGGTGTCGCCATGTGTGTGCCAGGGATAACAGCACCCACAGGAGGGTGGAGCAGAGGGTGAGGTGGAAGGAGGGAGAGGGGTAGCTGGATGGGCGCTAGGTCTCTCAGACAGCCAGATGCTGCCAATTAACTTCTCCGGCCGACACAGGGCTGTAGGGGAGTCTAGCACCTGTACCAGCCAACTCCCCCACCCACCCCAAAAACACACACACACACACACACACACACACTTTTTGTTGCATCACTGTGAGTGGCTTGTGAGGTTGTTGAGAGCCACATGTCGCCTAAGAGTTTTGAGACAAATCCCACACGCACAAAACCATATTACTGTATCAGCACTGCCTAAACAATCTTCTCTTCCTTTTCTTTTCTTTTCTTTTCTTTTCTTTTCTTTTCTTCTCAACAGGTGTGCAGAGGCACACGTCCATGCACAGTGTCTGCAAACACAGAGACAGCTGTGCACAACTGACTGTGACCTCCTCGCTTTGGAATATGACCCATGGATAAAAGCCTTTCTCCTCTCACTGTTTTTCACTCACTCGCTATGTGTGTGTGTGTGTGTGTGTACATAAAGTGTGTGTGTTTGTCCGTTTGTGTGAATGCTGTCAGGCTGTGTTGGTGATTATACTAGACAGAAGGAATTACAGGCTATTACAGAAGAGAGCCTGTGGCTGCAGCAGCCAGAGCCGTACTGCCCTTAAAGGCTTAGGGCTCTCAAAAAGCCAGCCTATTATTTCCACCACAACAGACAGCTGCTTGCTTGAACGTCAAAGATATAAATATAGAAAACAGACATGAATCTATGCTGTGATATAGTGCTTATATTTCACAATATCATTTGAAAGAAATACCCTTGTGGAAGAAAAATAAATATGTATACTATCCTGTATTCACACTGGGCAAAAATACTGTTAAATATGCATGTGAAAATCTGGTAGGATTCTATATTTTTCCTTTTGTCAAGTGACAAAAACAAAACAAGAGCAGATCGATTTTACAAACATGTAGATAAAAAATGACCACTGTTCTCTTTTACAATCTACTGAATCCAGTACATCACCATGAACTATTGATATGTAGCAAAGACTAAACACAGAACGAAGGTAGGATTTAAATCATCAATCAATCAATTATTATTTGTATAGCCCACATTCACAAATCAGGAATAGTCTCATAGGGCTTAACAAGGTGCGACATCATCTGTCCTCAACGATCAGAGAGAATAATGAAAAACTACCAACATAGCCCCCCCCATGAAGAGGGGGAAAAGACGTAGAATCCTGAGAGAGAGCCACGTGCGAGGGATCCCTCTCCCAAGATGTACAGCAGTGCAATAGATGCCAGGTGTAGCTGGACACATTAACACATTTCCAATATATAATAAAAGCTGGGATTTTATATTTAATATAACAGCTTTACATCTGGTTACAAATGTATTGATCCTCCTGCCTAATAGGGTGATAATTCCATTAACTATATAAATTTACACTTTATTAGTATATATATATCAATCGATGGTGATAATTATCACAGTAAATGTCACATTATTATCTGTTTTCAGTTTAAAGACAGATTTTTGCTTCTGATTGAAGGTTGTAGTTTGTAAACTCTTCTTTATAGACACAAACACTTGATAATCAGCAAAATATGTTATAAAGCTGAGGTAAATCATTTATATGTTATAGCTTCTCACTGAGCTTGCACAAAGCAAAAGCATTATACTTATATTTAGTCAGGCTCTTGAAAGTTACACTTTTACAGTAAACTGATATTTTCCTCTGGGAGAGTGAGTTTGAGTCTGGAGAACAGTCAGCTTCTGCTTGTCCACTCTGATCTAAATGCAGAATTGTGGCTTCTTATCAAGAACATTATATCTTAACAAAATGTATCATGAGAAAGCTCTGAGATGTCCTATCACAGAACCTAATCTAAAGAAAACAAGCCATGGCCATCACTAAATCAGGAACATGTCAGCCTAACTCATCTGGCTCCAGTGTGTCTGCACTTACAGAAAATAATTGTTCTTCCATAAAGTTAAATATCATTAAGTTGAATATCTGGCATGGCTAAACATATAAAACAACTCCCAGGACACTTAAGAAAGAAAACAAATGAAAGAGGGCAACTGCTCCTGGGAAAACGGTGGATGTGTAGCCTAAAGTTTAAAACACTTGTGAGGTTCACAGTCTGAGTGAAATAAATATTCTGTTTATCAAAGTATTTCTGAGAGCTTGGGAAAGAAGTCAATTTCATGCAATCTGCAACTTTGTACTGTTCCCTAAAGTAAAGACAGGTTTGATATAACAAAGGTAAAATATAGGCATAAATCAGCTCATTATTATGACTCAGATAAAAGCAAAAAACGGCTCCATTTTCCCAGTTTACTTCACACACACACACAAAAACACGCACACACACAGACGCACACACACAGACGCACACAAACACATATATGGCCCCGTAGACAGGTGTGCCTGTTCTCTTGCTGTTCAGAATGACAGATGACTTGTCACAGAGCTAAAAGGGAGAATATTTTACTGTAGATTGAAAGAGGAGGAAAAGAAGAGATGGGGGAAAGGAAAAAAAAGAAGGCAGGAATTGCTCCATTACAACAGAGGGGTAAATCATTCAGTGGGGGGGGAGATCACAGGATGGCATTTTCATTTACACACATGTTCGCATGGGCACATGGATGGACATGATTCACCCGGTCGCTGTCTGGCTTCTCACTCTTTTTATCTCTCTCTTTATCTCTCTCTCTCTCTCTCTCTCTCTCTCTGTTTCACACATATGCTTCGGCTCACATACATATATCCAGGCATGAGAAAACCTGAGAGGCTGGATCAATGCTGGGCTCTGGTGATTAGCCCTAATTGAGGAGAGAGGGCCATGGGAACAAAGAAACATTATGACCTTTTCCCCGTCTGTACACAGCACACGCTAATAAGACACCATCACATAATATCATACTGACCAGGATCTCCTAACTACATCACAAGCCCTTTCTCACAGGAACGCTGTGCAAATGGTCGGCACAGAGAGAAAAACAAGCCTCACTGATAATTGACTGTCCTTGCCATGTTTTTGTGCGTGAATGGTAATTTTCAATCTCCTGTGTCGAGAACATGCTGATCATTCTATCAGAGAAAAAGAGGTCCGAGTGCGATGAAAACATTGGCAGTGTTTCACATCCCGGTGCTGTGGAATGGCCTGTCTCTCTTTCTGTCTCTCAATCTCTCTTATTTCTGTCTCTCTCTCTCTCTTATTTCTCTCTCTCTCTCTCTCTCTCTCTCTCTCTCTCTGTCTCTCTCTCTCTCTCTCTCTGCCCGTGTCAGTCTCTGACAGAGTCAAATACCACTTGTCAGGAGAGCCCTGTTTGGACTGACATGAGATAAGAACAGTTATATGTTAGTCCTGACTGCTGCTAAACAAGGGAATAAGACTGTGATGTGCAAGTAATGCATGGACCAGTGGCAATAATAATACTGTGTACTTACTGTGTAAGTTTTATTTCAAAACATTAACATTAACTTAATGACAGCCAGGCAGCCAATAAAGAAAATAAATAAAACAATTTCCATTATTGTATAGCCCCTGTCAACTGCACACACACTGACAGATTAATAAATATATAATATACTTAGGCTACTTTTAAACAATAGAATGAATATAAGTTTACTTAAAATATAAACTTTGAAATTGCATGTAGGCTATGCAAAGCTATAGATAAATAATAAATAAATGTTTTAAAAACCATACCTAGAATACACTATAGACAACAAACAGATAGATAATTACATCCAGACCAGTTCAACAAGGTAACACTTAATAGTTCAGGCAATGGTTTACAGTGTTATTGTGTTGTATGAATGAGTGAACACAAAAATATGATGTAAAATCATGTATACTACTTATTTATACTACTAGTTCTGTTACTAATCTCCTATTGTTTTAAAATTTTGAATTTTTTTGTAAAGAATAACTTGAGTGGACCCAGATACATATACACTTTTTAACATGGAGAGAAACAATGTTATTCTTGGCAGAGCTATGTTTGTACGGTCACAATACGTGGTCAGACTGAAAAAGCACAGGTGCAATGTTCTGCACTCACTGTGTGTACAGGAAGAGGAGATAAAAACCATACATGTTTTAGTGTGTAAGGCTACAAGACTTAAATTTTCTATTCTTAATCCATATAGATGGTGCTTTCAGAATAAAAGCAAAAAATATCACAGGCAATCACTGACCTCTTCTTCACTGCTGCTCCTACAGAGTGGAAGGAAAATCTAGCTCGACAGTCAGAAAACATACAAACCACTACATGATTGACAGACTCCAGATCAGGCTCTGTAAGCGCCTTTCCTTACAAGTACAAAAACAAACCATCAAAACCTTCTCATCAATACAGTGCTGCTCTAAAATGAAAGTAAAGTGAAACCAACTTATTTTTAAATATATAAGATTTGAGTCATTTTAACACAGAACCCATTGAAGATGGAGGATTGTAGAAATAAGAAATGTACAAGAGCAGACTGCCGAACTGATAATATTTGACAATTAGATTCCAAAGAAATGTGTTCGTGCCATAATAAGATGGGCAGGTCTGAGAAATGCAAAGGATTAATGAAAATACACACCAGCCACACACATGCACGCACATCAAGGCAACGTGAAATGTTTGGTGTGATCACTAGGTATCATTTTGTTCTCTCACCTACTAACTGAATTACACAGCACACACCCACCCACCCACACAAATGCACACACACACACAACCACACCCACACACACACACAGAGCGATTATCACCTGCTTGTAGCGGTTCCCACAGGGAAACTAGCCTTACAGCTTTTCTACTCTCATTTTTCATTGTCTACTTATGATGCCCCATGTGAGCACGCTGACTTTCATTTAACCCCTCACAACACACACGCAAACACACACCCGCATGCATGCACAATGCTGCCCCCTCCCTTTCTGTCTCCATCTTTCTTTCTTTCTTTCTTTCTTTCTTTCTCACACTTGCTCACACACACACACACAAGTGCACACACACCTTCTCCCTGCTCCCCAGCGTTTTATTACAGTGGCTAAAAGGAAGCTGTACAGGCGTGTCCGCCACATGCTGCAGCCACACAGTGAGTCCACTGTGACTTTTTACAACTGTGCTGGGATATAAAAGAAGAGAGGTGTTAACATATCGAGGGTTGGGTAAATGCAGGGGGGTCTGAATAGTCAAACAATATATCAACAATTTTTAGAGAGAATTTGCAAAAATGCCCAAGGGTAAACGAATCATTCATACTCGCCCGCGGAAAGGGCAGGGTGTCCTGCAAAAGAACCGCCATGACACTGGTGGGCACACTTGCTAAACACAATACAGACGCATAAACTCAAGGGTTGGGGGGGGGGTGGACTGACATGAAAGTCTCCTTACTCACTGGACCACTCTGCTGGCCCAGATGCTGCATGTACCGTATATACAACTTTACCTCTGTGTACAGGAATGCTTATCTAGCAAAAATGAAACAACTCTGGTTATGATTCGCTGGCTAAACAGTGACTGCCCATAATGGGTGTTCAAGGATTATAAGTGCAAGGCCTGAGTATTTATTTTTTCAGTATGAGGATCTGTTGGAAATGTCAAGATTTAAGTCAAACTAAATGAAATCGAGATTATTTTGTATTCGAGAATAAATACATTTAAATTTAAAATGTTAAGAAAAAAGTCAAATCCTGTGGTCCATCAAATCCAGTTAGAGGAGCAGCTGCCAGCTATGTAAACGGCCAGTGTCCCATCTCTCCAAGCTTATGTGTTTTTTCCTTCTCAGAAGACAGTTTTCAGTACAATCTCTTCAAACACCTATAGTATTACCACTGTATTGTAAAGTATTATTCCGTCTACACAATATATCTTGTTGGGGCAGTATAATGAAATAATTATAGTATATATATATATATATATATATATATATATATATATATATATATATACTATAATTATTATATATATCAGTGATTTATTCCTAAAAATGTGAATTTTATTTTAAAACTTAAATTTTGTTCTCAAAATGTTGAAATTATTCTCTGAATGAAAACAAGAAAAAAACAAGTCTTATCCTTATTTTTTCCTGTGCTTGGCCCTTAGACTCAGTGACAACTTTTCAATGTATGTCAATATCATATTGACATAAGCATTACAAATGTCCAGAGTGAGCCTGAGCATGAGGAGATGGACTTAGTCTGAAGGACAGGACATTTGTGTAGCAACAGTATAGAGCTGAAAAACAGTTTGAACAGGAGCAGATCTGAGCTCCATCAGGGGCCATTTGACAGAGAGGGAAGCATAAAAGAGAGGGCACTCAGAGAGTGCAGACCTTTGCGAAGGCCTTTTCATAGATATTAAAACTCTACATATGCCTGTTTTTTCATTGAAGACTATGATGAAAGATGAAACTCTTTAATGATAATTGCTACCTTGTTAGTAGTAAGTGACACATTGCATTGTCTTTTAAGTGACTTTTCTTATAAGAACAGGATGACCTCCTCCAATAATGAATCATTAAAAAAGTAAAAAATATATATGAACATATATCCAGTATTTAATTTAAAGTTGAGTATGTTGAGCAAAGACTGCACTTGCTTCAACTGCTCTGCTGGCCTTTCCCTGTTATCATGAGGCAAATGTGTTAACGTGTACTGGTGTGTTTGTTGCGTGTGTATGTGTCTGCATGTGTGCACTGATTGATGCCTTCCAGGGCAGTAGCGTGATTGAAACACCTCCTCACCATAAAGCTGTCGTGATGGAGTCGCTGGGTCATTTTATGCATCACACCTGTCCCCCTTCCTCCCCACGCTGACACCCAATCAAATAGGAAAATGGGCATATTTGTTTTCCTGGCCTTGAGAGGGCTTGTGCTGAGGGTTGTATTTTTACGTGTGTGTGTGTGTACACGTGTAAGTGTACGTGTGTACATGTAAGTGTGTGTGTGTAAGTGGGTTTGTGTTTGTGATACTCACTCACACATGAAGAAATAAAGACTGAAAGAGCATGATAGTTAGAAAGAACAAGGGAGAGACCTGAGAAAGACAGAGCAGTGGTGGTTAACAATTAAAGATGGACAACTTCAATATAGAATGTCCATCTTTGTCAAGTTATACAAACTACTTCAAAAAACACCAAAACGTGGTGGAAAATACTTAGATACTAAAGTAGTGCATTCAGACACACATACTTTCACTCAAGGTGTTTCTGAGATCTTGTGTTCATAAGGTAAAAACTATACTTTGTGAGATCATAGCGACCTTGTGCTTTGACACTCAAAATCCAAGCACTTCATCAAAAGAATACACACAAATATTTTGTATTTTGCCACTGACTGTCAGCTGTGGGTGTGCTTTTTAGGGATTCTAACATAGCCGACTAGAATGATCGGGGGAAACAAAACCATACTCTAATGCAAACATTTTGACTGATTATTGTATGATCGACCTGTACTACTGACTCAATGTAAAATAGAGCAAACCTGTGAGCTGAGAAACATTTGGGAAACCAACCGCATATCTAAAAATAACTCTGAAAGGCCCCTGGAATAATGACCCAGGCTGGCTGCTGCAGTGTCTAAGGCTGGCAA
Organism: Platichthys flesus; assembly: GCF_949316205.1. Taxonomy (NCBI): domain Eukaryota; kingdom Metazoa; phylum Chordata; class Actinopteri; order Pleuronectiformes; family Pleuronectidae; genus Platichthys; species Platichthys flesus. Next base: position 14,087,345 of record NC_084953.1, on the reverse strand, counting down.
GACAAACGACATCCATTCCTGCTCGGTGCCTTTAATCAGCTTGTGATAATTAACGCCACACTCCATGGGCCAAACAAATATCTTTGTCAAGGTGTTAGTTGCTGTACAAGTTTTTCTGCTGTTCTCATAGACAAGATAACAAGCAGTCTTTAATTGCCTTAATTCTGTGTAGTAGTAGTTTTATAGACTTTACCCTGCGCTGTGTGCGCCTCTCATCACCCGTTGTTTCCTTTGCGTCTCTCTCTTTCCTGCCTTCCCAACAAGTACATCCAATATTCCATCATGTTGGTGAGCAGTGGTGGTGGCATCAGACTTTAATAAGTGAATGACCTTGTGGGATTGCAGAGGGGATAGATTAAGTTTGCCTTCCCTACTGGCAGAGGCAGCCACCTCTGTGGGGTTTCTTATCGGGAGCTTTACTTAATTACCTGCTTTAATTCCAACATTCTCTAAAATGACCCCTCACCACGATGAGACAAGCTGTTTTAATTACACAAATGAATACGTTGCTTATCGGGCGGGATCAGCGCTCTCGTTTGTCACAGTAACAGTTAAGGATGCCGCTGATGATCACATTATCACTGACTTTTTCGCCACACACAGAGGAAGGAGGCAGCCGATGCTATCTAGTTACTGTTTGCCGCCGTACTGTAGAGATAACGACGATTACAAAAGACCCATTAGGCACAGCCGACATGTCCAGTTAGTCACATTGTAACCAGATGAGTTTCATAATGTAGCTATGTGTCCCAGAATTATAGCCGAAAGGTAGGGGAATTTGGATGAGTTGAAAGAGATAAAATGTGGAAATGGGAAAAGTAAAACTACACAAAAGAAAACCTATACCAGCTATTCCCTAAGTTACTGACACTGGCCGGCTTGTTTATGGTAGTTATATAACAACATTTTAGAGTGTACAGAGGGTTCCTGTGCAGCACTGCCTGACCAAATTTAATGGGAGAAGTGTCAGAGAAACCATTATACCAGCAGGGGTACGCACAGCCCTATTACATATGGCTGCTGGCTGCTAATGTGTATTAGCAGGAGACAGAGGAAGCAAGGTGAAGATAAGTGATTTTGCAGAAGCTGGCTAAGTAGGACAAAGGAGGGAGGGAATGTGTTCAGGAGGGTGAGACAAAGAACACCGATCAGCAGTGGACACAACCAGGACCAGAGAGGAAAACAATTTTTAGTTAGTTAAATTTGCTGTGTAAAAATATGAATTGCAGGCTTAAATCTCAGTGTAAAGAGTAGACTCCACTCTGAGAGCTTCAGGTCACAGATGGACACCATCCGTCTGTCTGTCCGTCCATCCATCCATCCATCTGTCATCCATTGCTGGACAGGTCACCTAGCGTATAGTAAGACCAACATACAGACACAAAGAACCACTCACACAATGTAAAGAGCCTGAACTGCATGTATTTGGACTTCGGGAGGAAGCTGGAGTACCTGGTAAAAAGCCACAGAGATACAATGAAAACTTCACAAAGAAACGCCCTGGTTAGAGGTCAAGTTCAAACCAAGAACCTTCTTGTTGTCAGCGATCATTACTAACCATTCCACCAACAGGCCACCCACCTATCCACCTACCCATCTATCAAAACCTTAGAACCAACACAGGACTGCTAGAGCATCTAAGAACACAAACCACTAACACAAGGTGACAGAGGTATTTTCTGTCATTTCATTATTTAGTGAGTATTGAAGGCTGCTGTTGGCAGAATTTGTTAGTTTGCTGTGTTTGTGTCTGTCAGCAACAAAAATCCTAACACTGTATTTTTTGACAAGAAAGGGGGCACCTTGCCCAGCCAAGGAATCCCAATTGCAATGGAAAACAACAGAGCAGGATGCCTCAATGCCAAAAACATTAGCTTTCATTCTTTATTTAGGCCTTTGTCAAACTTTCAGTGGTACTTCACTCGCCGGTCCACTCTATTCAAGGGCTCACTGGCCAAGTTTTGCCACTCAGTGCCTGTGGTGCAGGAGTGCGCTGATGTTAAAGGAGCGAGGAGGCTCCTCAGCTTGCTCTTTGACAGTCCCCTTGAACTCTGTGGCCACAGTGGTAGAGTGGTTTGATGAGTGGGCAATCTGTGATTGCCAGCTGCTGGTCTGGCAAGGGGAGCTGGGAAGGTGCCAGATTGAGCGAAGACCCAGTATACAAACAAACACACTAAGTGAAATGTGAATGTATGCTGACACTCACACAAATTATTGGCCCATATCAACATGCATACACACTCACCCACTAGGAAAATGTGCATGCACTAGTCTGTATTGACAAAAACATACAACAAGCCTGACAGAGCAAATAATCTCAAAATGAACACCAGTCCCATCCGGACATGTCCTGAAGGAGACTGGTGCTCATTACTAATTTCTTCTGGAGTAGTCCCATTGTGTGTGGCCTAGTGTGTACATTTACTTCACTATTTAAATCTCAGGCCCACGTCAAAAAAATCATAACACATTTGAATCCCTACCTGGCCACCGAATGCATCAAAAAACATTTTTATTTATAAATTAATTCATTGTTACAGACAGTTGAATAGAATGCATCACTGGGTCCCCATACTTTAACACTATAGATATGTATCTCCATTGCTTATACTAGCTTACTCTGAGCCTGGAACATGCACATGCCAGGCCCTAAGCCCAGAGATTACTTCCCCTGATAATTATTATTTCAAACAATATTCAGAAAGATATAAGCATCTTCCAGAACATCAACTGAAGTCTTCTAAGAAATAGAAGTAAAAAAAAAAGTTTTAGTGTTTTGTGTTGTTGTTCTTGTGGTCAGCTTTGCAGATTTGATTCCATAGCCATGCAACAGTGTGGCTTTAGGGACGACAATGATGGTTTGTCCCTTTGTCCGTTCACCCATTGGGCTGAAGTGGCACCTGGATGGATACCATGAAACTAAGTTCATGGTGGAGCATGGTACAAACTAAATCCGTTTACTATATCATATGAGCACCACAACTAAATAAGGAGCATCCGATTATCCTGCCCTTTGACAGACAACAGCAACATGAACACTAGTCTTTGCCCAATGCATATTCAGATGTCATCAACCACTGGATCGTAACTAGATTAGAGGTTTGTGTGTTGACATTCATGGCATTCAGACGGAGCGAGGGGCTTCCTGGCTGATTGCGCTGACATGTCAGCTGATAATTCAGGAAGTCGAAAACGCAAGAATAGATTGGACGGCATTGTTCTCTGAATGACAAGATCTGTCTTCCCCTCCACCTCCCTAATTATCTTCCTCAGTTATAATTACAAGTGTGAAGGTCCAGAGGACGGCGACTGTTGTGTTGTACTGTCTGCTCGCTGAAGTAAGATGAGATAGGCAGCAAGATAGCGGCTGTTAATGAAGGTTGCTGTCTGCTGTTTCAAAATCAAGAGCATTAATTATGAGAATGATGCACAATTTACCCAAATCACTCTGTGTCATTACATTAAATGAGAAATTCTACTGTTTACATCTGCAACTGCACTGATGTATACTACTGAATGATATATTAGTAGCAAAATAGCAGAATATCCATCTTTACCCAATGTTTTCCACAGAATTAATAAAATCTATTGCGGTAAAGACGATGCACATGCACATGCTCTCATGTGAGAGTCAGAAAACCATTGCCAGCCACAACTGCAGCTGAATAAACTACTCTTGACTGTCTATGTGGACGGTAAAAACGTTATGGACCATAGCACGAGTATGCTGTAGCGGGTGTACACGGTAGCGAGAGTACACAGTAGCCACACGAGTAAACAAGGTGAGAAGTGCAGAGCATTTTTGGTTCATTATGAAACCGTGGCTTGGTAATTAATGGGAATCACTGTATATCCCTTCTCCCTTGAGGGTCGGGGATGGGGCAGGGCCAACATACAGACGGAAACAACCATAAACACTCTCAATCGCAGCTTCGGTCAATTTAGAATTCTCCACTTAACCTAACCCCAATCTGCAAGTTTTTGGACTGCAAACACAGGAGGGGTTCTGCTGAGACTCTTGATAATAAGGCAACAGTGCTAGCTGCCACACCATCAGCAGACTATGATCATTTCAAATATACTGGCATAAATGCTGCAAAGTTTGCTTTCAGTTGACAGTAATTGTTCTTCAAAATCCACAACGACAGTTGGGACACACTGGAGAATTTCATTAAGAATAGTGATGATAGAGAACACTGAGTGACCTGGGGGTCTTTAAGCAGCCTTGTAATTCTCTCTTAATGAAGCCGATGAATAAATGATTTGAGACGCTCTGCACGAGGAGACTGATCCCCCGTCATCATGTCTCTGCAGGGCTAGTCCAAACCTCAGGGGAGTCCTCCTCCTTCCTCCTACCCTCCACCTCCTCCTTTATCCTTTAACACCCACATCTTTGCACCTACTTCCTCCCTTCCATTAGTTTTTCTCACCTTATAACCCTCTGCCACCCCCTCCGGCTGACACACATCCCTCTCTCCCCTCCACACTGTCAATGATTCTATTCTCCTCTAAAACATATATTTCTGGACTGTGGGAGTTGGCAGACAGTGAAGGCCACTAACAGACTCCGACTGACTCATCCCATCATAAACAACTGGTGGGTGTCGGCGTTCTGGTGGCCCTCCAGTTTCAGGCTCATTCATTTTGATGCTGATTGTTGTTTTCCCTGTTATTGTTTTTCTTCCCTGTGACTTGAGATTGAGAGGGGGGGTTAAAAGTACAACTCTCCGAGATCAGGCAATCTTACTCTCTGGGCCAGAAAACAAAGATGACAGCAATAAAAAGGAGAACCAATTGCTCTTTCATTTCATTTCCACTGGGAAATCATGCTAAGGAAGGAAAAAAGGAGCTATAATAATAAAGTTTAAGAAAAAAGGCCTATGGCTCTCAATTCCCTACGCAAACCACGAGAAGTGGCCACTGTGGACAGTACAGTTGCTCAGGGTCACACACGTTATTGGAGGGAAGGTGACAAGATGTGCAGCAAGTGGTGTAAAAATCTGAAAGACATTAAAGCATTACCAGCATTCATGATTTTAAGTAGTTGAAATAGTCTCCTTTCAATTTTCTTCTTTTTCATGCAAATGAAAATGACAGACGGGAGAGGATGGTGCTGGGATTTACCTGTGAACCATCCACGGTATTCAGGTGAGCTATTAAGATCTGAACTGCCCTGAAAATCTGATGCTAATAATTAACATAATTCTACTTAACCAGTGTTTTTTTAACAGTGCATCATTCTATGCTGTGACATCGTTATATTGCTCATTACAGTGGCACACAGTGCAGCTATCTCCGCATGAACATCCGAGTTAATGGGCCACAATAAAGACACCACTGTCTTCATTTTATGGCTCAGATTTCTAATGGCCTACTTGGCTGTCTTGCCTACTCTCTCAGAGGAGTCATCTAGGTCTCTTTAAGACCCCTGATATTCTCAACGCACTCTCTGCTCCTGGCCTATGTCTCCCCTTCATCCATTCTTGCAGTGTTCTTCGTTCCATATCCTCCACCCTCTATTCCTGACAGCTACCAGCAGCCTGTCGCTAGCCCTGGGCCTTCTCCTTTGCCTTTAGTTTCATTAGCGGGCCCCAGATGCTTAGCTAGTTATGAAATTATGAAGGGCCAAAGCCAAGCGCCTCCAGATGGGACCAATCTATATTCAGATGAGCTGTTTCCTCACATTCAGAGCAATCCCACCCTGATGTCCTACAGTGTCGTCAGCAAACATGCTGACAAACACAAACACGAGCGGGTACAAACAGATGCACACATCACCGAGGAGGCCATGTGCACATGATGAGTACACACCCAAGGCAAAAACACACACACAGCTTGGGTGTGTGGCACCTCTCTCTCTCTCTCTCTCTCTCTCTCTCTCTCTCTCTCTCTCTCTCTCTCTCTCTCTCTCTCTCTCTCTCTCTCTCTCTCTCTCTCTCTCTCTCTCTCTCTCTCTCCCTCTCTCCCTCTCTCCCTCTCTCTCCCTCTCTCTCTCTCTCTCTCTTTGGGAAACAAAAGCTTAGCTGCTGGACTGTGGTTCCCGCTGCTCACCTGAGTTGTTACCATGTATTGTGCAGTGGACAGAGACACAGGTTTGTTTCCCTTCCTTCTTACATGGCCATTTTGCGAGTGGACAGAGAGACTGATGATTCAACAGTGGCCACTCTCAAATTACGTCAATCAATGCGGAAACCGCCATAACATCCTGAAGGCTAAAGGCAAGTTTGACACGAAAATACAAGATGATTATAAGGTGATGAGAGCTCAATTAATGGCAACTTCCTGTTTCACCCAGAGGGGATTTATCTCTGCACAAACATATGCACAGAATGATTAGATTGTAATTTGAGCTACTCTATATAAACATATTGTATAAACAATAACCAGATAAGAAGCCTTTGAGCAAGCACTGGAGCAATAAAGGGCTAATATATAACAATGAACCCTTGATGTTATAATGGGATGTATATAATATGGATAACTGAATTGGCTTGAATGAAGAGAGGGGAGGAGTAAATCATTACTTTAGCAACACGTCATCTCGATACCTCCTCTCTTTTTGTTCTTACATCTTTTCGTCTTGGAACTTTAGGTCTGCTGCAGTAATTAAATCAGAGTTTTGAGACAGTCCAATCCCCTGAACTTCACACACCATTTCACTGCTCACATCTCTGACACCCAGACACATATGAGAAGCAGAGAGGAGACCCATTTCAATACATACAATACATTTCAATCATACAAGCAACACATCCACAGGAGTGTCTTGACACAGACACACACTGACACACATACAAACTGACACACACACACACACACACACACACACACACACACACACATATGCACACACGCACACAGATTTAGATGTGGAAACAAAGTCGGATGTTCAAATGACAGCTACCTAAAGCAAATGGTTGAGAGATAATGGAGGTTGAGCGTATGTGTCTATGTCTTTACAAACTTATGCTGATATATATCTACGCAAAGAGAGCGGACGTATAAAAACACGGACAACGTTGAAGGAGGATGAGGGATGAGTGCAATTAAAAGGATGAGAAGGATTTCTTCGGGAAAATGTTTTTTCCAAAGAGAGAGTTTTGTGGGGCTGCCAAGCACGAAAACTGGCCGTGCTGAGGCATCTGTGGAGCTGGAACCTGCTTAACACCACTGTTGACTTAGCTGAGCCATATGAATTCATAACAGTGTCTGACACACGCAGACACACACACATAGACACTCTTGCATGACGAATCGCGAGTCAATCTCAGTTTTCAGATGTTTTTTGGGGCCATTTAAGGGCAGTAGAATCTACATCACACAATTTGTACACATATTGACACTTATTGACATAGTATAATGTAACCATAAAAGTTTTGCATCGCGAGTTTGGTATCAAACGGTTGCACTGATACTCCTGCCCTTAACTCTTGAATACACAAAAACAGCCAGTCCCTATCTTTCTGCTGTTTAGTTAAAAGATAGACTGTATATAAAGATGGACGATGAGTCGCCACTTTCTCCTACGATCCAGAAATATCCCTCAAACAAAGGCTGCCATCCTGGGCATATGGTGTTATCTGAAGCAACGCACAGAAGTCGAAACATGTGTTAAAAAAAAAATCATTCATAACATGTTAAATTTAAGTTTGAAGATTGTCTTGACTATTGGACGATTGATATTCTTTGGCTTCCCTTTTCGGGAGTAGTCATGTCGACCACTTTTGTTCAAAGTTTATGGTCTTGAGTTGTCATGTACATATTCCTAAATGCACTTAAGGAAGCTAATATTTCATGCAAATATGTCACTGAGATACCCATAATTCCTTAGATGGAATGAGGGGGTCACCTTGTCATTTTGTTGAGCACTCCCAATAATCACAGAAAGCCCTCACAGCACGCAGACATCACTGTTGGACAGAGTATGCAAAAACCTGGTATGTGATGAGGAGTTGATTTGTCTAAAAAATACAAAGTAGCAAGATTTTAATCTCGTGCCTCAACGGGCCTACGCTAACAAAACATTGTGCAGTATTCAGGAGAACAGGCTGTCTGAACACAGAGGGGTGAAGGTGAGGTCTTCGGCCGACAGTACTAAAAGCAGCCGCTGACTTTAAGTACAGTAATCAGGGGACTGTTGGCTGCCGAAAAACTGCAACGCCTCACCTAGTTCATTATAAGATGACACAACCAATTTGTACCTCTGCCTGCTGCAATCTACCAAATCTCCCCTGACAAAAGCATTTAGATTAGAGCACTTTCAGGGAGGGCAGCGCTGACATGCGTACCCAGCCTGTAAAAGGGGAAATGAAGTGCCTTTTTAATTCTCCTCCAGGCAAACATAAAACTGTCCAGGTAAGTCATTTGTGGGTTGAATGGAGAGCCAGAAGCAGGTTGCCTCTCTGTCACAATACCCCTTGCTCTCTCTCTCTTTTTTATCTACCCGTTCCTCTACAGGAAATGGCACAAACACACGCTATAACTCACACACACACACATCCTCATTCTCATCTATTAATCTATTTGTTAGATTTTCTCCCATTATTTTCTGCCACATAATCCTCTTTCACTTCCTCTGGCAGCATGCTAATGAGTTTCCGTGAACAAGGAAGCGTCACATGCAGTTGACTGGGCTGTATCGTGCTCTCCTCCTCTCTCGCCGGTTTGTCCTACGCAAAAAAGAATAAAGATGGCGTGGAGATGGAGAGAGGTGTTATTTCAGCTAATAAAACTGAAATATGTGTGATTACTTTCCTCTCTCAAACCTTTAAAAACAACTGGAGTGAGGCAGAAAGGGAATCACTTGCCCCCGGAACATGAACACCACTCCACATTTTGGCGAGACTAACCAAGCCGTGTTCACAGCTTCAGTACATCAGGTACTCCCTTCGTCTCCTTCCAAATATTCACTCAGATTCACACATCACTCCATTTCCTCTCAGCAGTCAAACCAGTGACAGATCATTTGGTGTGTGTGTGTGTGTGTGTGTGTCTCACTTTCTCCTGCACTTGGTTTTTATTAAAAGATTTTGTCCGTCTCCCTTATCACATAGGCAATGTTGACAGAGAAGGAACATCATATATAACATTTCTTTAATCTAAAAATCGTATATAAAACCCATAGACTGTCAAATGATTGCTACTGCTCCCACTCCAAAATGAGCCTCAGAGCGAGAGGCAACAGCACAGGACATTGTCTCTGTCTGAAATTAAACACGCACACGCCCATGCAGATATAGGGGCCGCAGGCAGGAGATACTTGTAATAATATTACGTTACAGTAAAAGATCCTAGTAAAGCTGTGAAATTGAGAAAGGTGGATGTGAAACGACAGTGAAACTACTCTTGGTCTCATGAGGAAGACGGTGAACGTTTTAAACCTTGGCTGACAATCCGTCTGCTTCCTTTAGCCTCATATCTAGGAATTATCACCACAGGGAAATGAGCAAAGGGGGAAATATGTGGGGCAGACAGATCCGGTGCTGAATATCAACATGAATTGGTTGCAATATAAGTCAACAACCAGAAAGGGAATTTATTCATTTCAATACATAGTGTTTTAATAGTAAACAAGCAACTCAGACGTTGTATCACACCACTGGGACTCCTGCTGCAGCAAATAACACTTGTTATTATGCACATCAAGACAGTGTATAATTGTGGTTTGTCTTGTTGCAGCACATCTGTAGGGAGCTAGAACATTCGTGTTTACACTTCCTCTGTGAATACCTCTGTTACGTGTGTGTCTATGTTACACTGCTGATGACGGTAAAGCCTCAAATGATCTTTGACGGCAAACCGGGGTCGCTTGATGTTTTTATGAAGCAAGTCTGTTTGGAAATGAATCGTTAGTCTCGGTTTTATTGCTCAAATCACCCGAGCCAGTCCTTGTCCTGTTTGCCCTTAATTAACAAGCGTTCAGTTCTCCTATTAATTAGCACAAGCTATTAGCTATTTTACATCACTCTTCATTTGTCGACAATTAAAAGGTCTATTATTAAAAGGCGCTCCACATGGTTAATTGTGCAAGTGGCTCAGCGGCAGGGAGGGAGCGGGGCGAGGAGAACGCCGACTCACTGAACGCGGGGAGGAGTCAGCGCGGGGCTCTGCTGCGGTTGACACAACCTTTACAGTCTGCCTGTCCCTGACACTCTGTCAGAGAGAGAGAGAGAGAGAGGCCGTCTCCCTCACTACTGTCACACTGTGTTTGGATTCAGATGGACAGCATGGCAGGGTGGCAGTAAGGTTGGTGTTCCTAGATATAGGAGGTTCCATTATAGAACTTGAACTGTGGGACTTCAGTTCAGCAGGTCGTCATTACTTCTGCTATATAATGTCAAATTCACTTAATCCGTGTCTTTAGTAAATTTTCCAATCAGAATGAGAGTCACTTTAAAATATAATGAATGTAAAAAGATCAGCGTCAGTTCACCGTTAAGCATCAAATGTAAGGTGGCCAACATCAATAAATTTGTATCACATTACTACTCTTTGGTGTTTTATTGTGTATCTTGTCTCATTGTTTGTTGTTTTCTCGTAAGCAATGGCAGAGTTCATATCTGAGATATTTAGCTGCATTTCTAGATTGTGGGAGGAAGTTGAGACACCTTATCCATCTTTAAATAGAGTCTTTGTCGTCACTTAACAGCAGACAAAGTTAGTGACTACCTGCTATTGTGTATTCACAGTGGATATAAGAAAAAGGAGTGATATAATTACTGCTGAGAAGTTACCAAGATCACAATGTCAAGTTTTAAATATGTTGGTCATTTTTTTTCTGTCCTTAAGTGGCCAAAACATATATTATTTGAGGTTCACAATGGAGCTGAGGGTTTGAGATCATCAGACTAAATATGTGGACTAAGAGGAGTTAACTGGTCACCAGAGCAAAATTCACCTGAAATCAGTAATAGAAAAAGTGAAATAAGTAAAGCGTACATAGATAAAACTATTTAACTTGTTTTTTAAAACAGGGAAAACAAGTTGGTATAAGAGAGATGAGAGCGAGAACTCAAGAGGACGAGCAGACAGGCCTGAAAACAATGTAAAGACAGACAAAGGTGAGCGATGAGAGACACACAGAGCAGTGGTGGTATCCTTTCTCTTCCCCTCTTCCTGCATCACCTCTCCTCACCCCTAGACCCCTGCCAGAGCTTAACAAGTGGCAAGGGAAGCAGGCAGGCCGGAGCTGTGCTGATTGACAGAACAATTACTGCTACCACGCACCCCACTGGAGAGGCAGACATCTCCAAATAGAATTTCACTATGCTGTTGCATCACACGCTTACAGGAAGGATTTTGGTAGGAAGTGCTTGACGGACCAGCAGACCGACGGACTTACAGACTAATGGATGGACGGACTGGCTGACAGCCTCCCCCAGCTTAGAGCGGAGCACAACTGCTTGAGAAGCGCTCCCCTGCTTTTGTTGCCTCCCACCAATAAAAGAAGAAGAAGAAGAAAAAAAGAAAAAAAAGCGTTTTACCCTTGATCAAGGTTGGCTGCTTGTAACTTCAGAGGCAGTGTTTGGCAACCAATTTCCTCCAACTCTGACTGTTCATCTGTTAGCTCAGTTAGAGGTGTAGCTATTTTTATCCTCACACCTACTGACTGGCGAAGGAGTGGAAAGTTAATTAAAAGAGACACCACACATCTGAACATTTCCAATATGTTATGCATCACAGATATAATAAGCTGGAAATGATGTGAAGACATGACTTTTAGGTAGTGACAAATCCGAATTACAAGTAAATTGTGATTTAATCATATGTTATTCAACGGCTCAGCGTATACGATAAAAAGAAATGCTGTCACATAAGAGCTTTGCATCTTTGCAAAGAGAGGATGGTGTATTTTATTTAACATCGGAAGATTCTGAATTAGTAAATTGATTTGTTCATCCATCAGCCTCTTGCGGTGGATCCTTTTCATCCTTTTTTAACATTGCATGCACATTAACAATGAACAATCGACTAATTTAGAAAATAATGTGCAACTTTATTGATAATAAAAGTGATAAAGCCCTGATAAGTTCTGCTCTGCACCACACGGGACTCTGTAGGAGGCATCTGTTGGTTGATGCAGTCAGACTCACGCAGCCATCCTGGCCATTACCCCGCCCCATGGCAGTCCGGCCTCCAGCAGCTGCATTACACCACGCTCCCTGAGTTTCTAATTAGCTTATCTCAGAAAATAAGGATGCTGGGCAATTCTTTGCTCTAGCAGTCTAACAACAAGCAGACTGCAGGGAGTGTGGTTGGCACCTAGTGTCACCAAGGGGGCTGTTGTCGTCGACAGCCTCATAGAAAAAACAAAAAATGTTCACGCTCTTCCCTCGGTCTCAGAAACTCTTTGACTTTTCTCAATTTCATAGCGTTTTTTTCCTCCTTCTACTTAAAGTCAATTACCAATCACAAGGGACAGTTTAATTCCATAGATTTCAGGCGGTGACTTATCGAATTCCCCTTCTTGGTGCCAAAAATAAACCAATCAGTATAGAAAATATGAAGCTCCACTTTCTATGTGGATGGAGTTGAATAAAATTTTGTTTGACTTACTTTTTCACATTCTGATCATTGACACAGGCATCAGTCGGTCTCCCATTTAAAAAAGGAATGCAATCCCCTTTAATTAGTCAATCCAGTATTCATTATTTATCAAGTATATAACGCCTACCCGTGTTTAAATGCCAAATAATACAGTAAAGCTCTGTCAGCTCTGATGTCTCCTGGCTGGAGGGGGGGAGTCAAAGAGTGAGGGATGTGAGAGAAAGGGATAAAGGAAGGAGCAGAGGATAGATCCCTCCACCTGTAGCTGTGAACGTCCTGCAGGACTGTAATCTGCCAGTTGTCTCTCACTGAGACGTCCAGCTTAGCCGAGGCCAGCCAAGCCCCGCAGCCTCCAGCGTCAAAAGATGCTGGGACCCCAGGACATGAGGCACCTGCACGGGGAGATAAAGGCTTCAACTCCTGAGCTAATACTGACGATTCTTTTGATAGATATAGACGTGGGGTGGTGGCTGCAGGGCGGTGGGGAGAGAGGGGGAGCAATCTTTTTCAGCTCACTCTCTCATTCTCTCCTCCCTGTCTACCTGTCTCAGTAATCTCTCTTTCTTGTACTTTGTGTTTTTCTGCCTCCACCCTCTCTCCGTCTGTTTCTCTTCAAATCTCCCTCGCTTTCTCTCTCTCTCTTTCCATCGCCCACTCTCTCTCTGTACCTGCTTTATCCTGTCCTGTGTGAGTTTGGATGAGACAGGCGAAGCTCTCCACGCTCTGCCTTTTTATTTATTCCATATCTGTAACTGTCAAAAAGAAGATTGCTACTTTAGGAGCTGTCTGTGCTTTGTTGTGCTCACGGAAAGTCAAACAGAAGTGGTTGTGTTAAAAGCATCTTGACCACTTTGTGGGGACACAAACAATGTCAGCTGTGGTCTTGGGAGCCCCAGACAGTTAGAAATGGCTCTACACAAGTGCATGAGACAAGATGCCCTCTTAAATGGCACAGCGCTGAGAGGAGCGGTTAAAAGAGTATTAGCCTGAGGTGGTAAATGGAGTCGGGCCTCGGCGACATTACCTCCCATTGTGTCTGTCACTTAAATACCTATTTATGAGAGCTTAGTGAAACATAAACATGCCCAGTGTTGTATGATTAGCATATTAAGAAAAGCTTTGGGACCCGAATGACCCAACGAGTCTCCTATACGAACTAACCCTTTACACACTACAGATTATTTCAAATGAGAAGTCAAGACCATTCAGAAAGTGGAAGTTCTCATAATCTGGGACAAAAATTACTGGGCAGTAAATGACTATCTGAGTTAAATTACCACAGCTTCAAAACGGGGACTAGTGTTGGTTTGTGTTGTAGCACTGTCCACACAGTAGCTTAACTGACAGTATCACATTCACCTGAGATATAACGTCCTTTCTAAAGCAAGCACTCGCCAACTTCACTTTAAATAAACTGTTGGCAGGATGAAATAACAGCAGTGGCCCTGACAACAATTTGTTTCTCCACGACCACGATAGAGAAACAGTAAAAAACTGCAGCTATACAGGACACAGAGAGAGAGTGAGGCGCCCGAGCTGAGCTGCGTAGTGATGCACTGCACAGTATCACATGCGGCAGTTCATCTTTCCTGTCTACGGTGTCGTGCCCATTGTCTCTTCTCATTAGCCTGCGACCAGCACGCTATGACATGGTTGGTGCTGGCGCTAGGCTAGCAGACGCACACAGCTCGGGGTGGCAGATGCCGGGCTTTTCTGCTGATGCCCTCCATCAACTGATGACAGATGTCAGGGCTCCTCTTGGACGGACTCGACCCACTGGATACACCAGCCTGCTCGGCAGACACAGTGCCCACCCCCACTGCACCAGCCCAATTCCCTCGTGCCACACCTACTAATTCCCACACACACAAACACACACACACACACACACACACACACACACACACACACACAGGCACGTGTTTGTTTCCATCAGTCAAGCGTTATTACATCAGACAGCCGTCATACTGGCAACCAATGGATCACATGCTAATGTACCCGGACGCATCCACTCAGGAAATATAAAATATCAGTCTTTAGAGACTGTGTGTGTGTGCAGGAGTGTGTGTGAGGAAAGAGAGGGAGGGAGAGAGAGAGAGGGACTGTGGTGTGTCGAACAGAGAAGAAAAGTTGTTGCATAAAGTAGCACAATGAGAATTTTATAGAAGTATTATTAACAAAGTAAAGAACAAATCATTCACATTGAAGAGCTCATGCAGTTGGCCTACTTACCATTTAGGTCTGCTGGTGGACTTCACCACAGGAGACATGCCATCTCTGTACAGGCTCTTGGTCTTGGAGAAGTTGACCACATTGAAAATGACTCTCTGAAAAACATTTAAAAACATTGGTTAGACATTTAATTCACAAAGCATTCGACTACTACTAGCACAAACTTACGAGCAACACAGCAAATTCATATCACGCTTATCCAAGGTTTGTTGTGATAATGCAGGTGTGCGCCAACAAAGCCAGAAGACAACAAGACTGCAGGGTATCAGACGTGTATATACGTGTTTAATAGGAAAATCGTAGAGTTCAAAGAGTTCCAGGAGCCACTGTTAATATTTGGTCCTGAAGGTTAGAATCCAGCTAAATGTTTGAAGCAAAACAGACATAACAATAATTGTAATAAATGTTTTTTTATTTAACAATATTACTTCAAATTTCTATTAAATTGTCTGTGGGGTAGGACGTGACCCAAGGAAGAGCCCGTATAATTTTGGAGTAGATCCAGATGGGCAAGTGGATACAGAAACTTTCTTTAACGTGACGTAACATGGTGAACACCAACAAGTCATACCTAACAAAACCCTACTCAGTGTATCATTAAAGGGCCAGAAATTGACTCTTTCTTTACTACCATTTCCTTCTCATGTGACCAGGGAGTAGTGGAAATACATAAACCCCCAAAACTGCATAAGAAGCTCAGGCAAAAGGTAAAAATGCCACAGCCACCGTGGATATCACCAACAAGCCACAGAATCCCTGCACATTAACATGACAGTGGGGAGATAAGGCAGCTTTAATGTCCTGCAGATGATCCCATGTTGCAGTAACTAAGTTCCTGATGGAAAGGCAGCAGCTCCGACGAGTGCCGGCCTCTAATCTGGGAGGACATTATGGTTCCTCCCAGAGGGATGCTAGCTGGCCCAAAACATTAAGCTTCGCCTGGAGCGATGGCGTCTGGCTTTCCACCTCCACTGGACCAAGGACTTTCTTTCTTAGCTTATATGTTGGGTGGAAACCCCGCCCCTCCCTCCTTCCTGCCACCTCCAGCAGCCGTGATTAGGATCAGAACAAGCAGGACAATATGCAGAGAGAACTGAATAAATATATAGTTTAAAAAGTCAAATGAATGGCGATGGTAATACTGCGTTGAGGTAAATGAATCCTATTGATGGGGCATATCAAATTACCAAATAAGTCCAGGTGGTGGAAGTTAACTGGGTGCCAGTGAAATCCTATTACAGACTCCCCACCCTCCTCTCCCTCCTTTTCTTTCTCGTCTCCCTCCCCCTCATCCATTTCTCCCCTTCTCGCCCGCTTAGCATCAGAGGAATGGGGATTGTGGATTGTGGCAGGCTGATTCAGACTTAGGTAAAATGACATCTAACTGATGTTGAGACTGGCAGCAGGCTCCTGTAGCAGGGAGATAAGACCATTGCTGCTGGCATTTCAATTACACTTTACTGCCCTGCACATCTGTTGCGAGAGCTACTTTTCAGCCTTTTCCCCTCAGGCAAATACAGCCTTACTCTGACTCCACTGGCTTTCTTTGACTGCACAGCCTCCTTCCTCATTCTTTATCCACAACAAATTCAGATTGTCTTCCTCCTTAGCTTCACTCTACCCACTGTTTGTAATCTATTTGTTCGGCCTGTTTAACTCAGAGGTAGCCGAGACTGGACAGATGACAGACACAGGGAAAAAGAAGGGAAGAAAGGAAATTGAATCGCAGGGAGAATGATGCACAATGCAACGGTGGGAGAGAATCAATCGTGGAAAAAAAGGTGCGGTTGCAAGGAAGATGTATAGGAGCAGACACAGAGGGGTTGAAGAGACAGGAGGGTAGTTGTGCAACAGAGATAAATATGGGAGGGACAGAGTTACTGAAGGTAGCAACAGAGGGAAGTCAGATGGGCTCTGGCTGGGTGGACAGATGTAGAGGAGACAGGCGGGTGGGCTGATAGGCAGGGAGGGAGGCCCATGTCCTGTCAGAGTCACTCCGTGACACCGACTTCACTGAAGCTAAACAGATTAAAAAAGAATCTCTACATCTTGTGATTAAACATCACATCAGAAAGTCAGTCTTACAGGGCACAAAGAACTTTCATAAGCTTAAAAGCAACATAGGGAAACCCTGGACAATTGACTGAATCATGCTGTGTGTATACAGGATGTGTGTGTATGTGTGTTATTGTATGTATTACCACTTTGAAGTTGTGTTTTCCTTGACATGTTTATTAGGTTTTTGTTAACCCCTCATACTTTCATATAGTTTAAAGTGTTCAGTGCAAAATAAATACTTATCGATTACAACTAGTGACCTCTTTTAATGTTTTTCTCCCGTCCATATGTTGGTTTGTAAGCAAAATTACACAGTGACTACAGGACGTATTTTTATGAAATCAATGTTATATATTGGTGCAGCTCAGGGGTTGAATTCATTTCTTTGTGAGAGATAGGGCTTTTTCAAAATTTTCAGATTTCTCAGACAGTAATTGATGGATCTTATTGAAAGAAATCAGGAATGTTGGTGGGAGTATTGAGTGTGATTTGTTGTTAGGATCAAGTCAATTTAAATGTGGTTCCAAAAGGGGACTGTTTAATTGGCTGTGGGGGCATGTCCTCTCTTAACCCCATTCTACATTTGACTTTGTTGAGCCATGAACCCAGAATGAACTCTTTTTAAACAGGACACAGATACAAAGAGATCAGGCCCAACACTACCTTCAGTTACGTGTTTAGTGGCTAATAATAGAATATTATACACCTTTTCATTTATTGACCCAGATTTCTTTTTTTTTCCTTATTAAGAAACATTCACCTTGACATTAAGGTAAGTGATAAAACTGGAGAATATAAACTAGGCAGTTGTTCAACATTTTGCAGCATGCTAAGACAATCCAGCTTCAGTGACTTTTGTGAGTTTGTGAGTCGTTTGTGAGAATCAAACCCCAAAGTTTATTGGTAAAGCAGTGTATGAGCTCCAGCTAGTGGCCTTCTCAATGTGCCATTTTTTGTCAGGAAGACGGAAATGCATGGCACGACAAAAACCTAATTTGACCCTGGTATTTGAATTAACACCAATGAGGTTAAGATGACTGATTTTGGTAGTTCCATTTCATTACATAAAATGCTTTCCATCTGCAGTGCTGGAAGAAGGTGATGTGTGAAGATGACCTGCATGACTGTGCAACACAACACAATCATGTCAGAGTACAGACACGTAAACAACACAGGAAGTGATCAGCACTTTGTTGTTGTTGTACATGAGTTTCTCAGTTACCACTGCATCTTCAAACAGACGAGGACGACAGGAGTCAAATTGTTTGTGTTTGTGTAATACTGTGACTTTCATGCTCTCTCTCTCTCGCACACACACACACACACACACACAGACATACAATTTTACTGAATTAAAATCAAGCAAACGCTGTAGGGCCAATTCTCCCAATCGTTAAAACTCACACTCACACGTAAGCAAGACCAATTTGGAAGCCTCCACATGTCCGCACGTGTGTGTTTGTGTGTGTTTGTGTGTGTGTGTGTGTGTGTGTGTGTGTCTGCCCTGGAAGATTTAATTAGGCTGGGAGCAGTTAGAAGAGATTAACATCCATGCTGTCTGAGCTGTCTTGTCTACAGAGCGTGTCAAAGCCCTACGCCGTCCCCATCACCGCTGAATGGCAGACTGGAACAGGTGTCTCTGTGGTTTCAACGCAGACACACACAAACAATCGCACACATACACACTATCTTCATACACACATAGACATAAATATAACATCCAAGTGTGAAACAAAGTGACAATTCAACATGAGATCATGTCAAAAGTAGTAATATTCTCAAACTTGAAAAAAAAGGCATTTTGTGCTTTTGGCTGAACTGTCTTTGGTCGACATGATCTCCCAACATGCCAAACTCTAATGAACCTTAATGGAGCAATTAATAGGATTTTCACTCTGTCACAGCAGTAAACAAATAGAAAGTATCTACAAAGACTTAATGTAAGAACGGATCAAAATCAAAACCAATGGCCCAACAAATGCTGCCCACTGAAAATTTTAATCTTGAATTAAAGCTTTGCTTAACTGTCACTATTTTTTGTCTTGCAGATATTTAATCTCAAATTCACTGGGATTTATACTGTGAGTTGTACATCAGGAGTTAAAGCATATATAAGGAGTCTCATTCAAAGTCTTCCAGCGATTTTTGTCTGAATCACTTATATCTAATAACAATCTCTTTGGTAAACATTAAACAGACTTCAGCAGCCAGCTATAGACACAGCTCTTGGCACTGAAATAGTCCTGCCGGTAGCACTTCAGGATAGGCTTGCATTTAGGACCAAACACTGTCTTTTGATCTGCATCGATCCAGCATGTGGAAAGATAGAGTTGCTTCCTGGAAGAGGCCTCCATGAATTATTAAAGAAACCATTTCAAATGCGTAGTGAGAGACCTCTACACGGACTGAGCACTTTGTCCTGTTTGATGGTGAAGGCTGAATGGACTTGATTTTGAATGATTGAAAAAAGTAATAGTAAGTTACTGAGTAGATAAAGTTCCCAAACCAATCTGGCTAGATAAGGGAAACATGTTTTCAGGTAGAAACACGATGGCGACTTCATTTAAGTTTAAAAAAATAAGTTGTTTCTGGTTCCTCACTGAAAAGGGAAACTATAGCCTGTTTTCCTGTTGTTTACAAATACATTTGAATCACCTTAAAGTTGGATTGTGCTTTAAAACTAAACGTTGTAATCAAACTACCTTTGACATGTTGATGGGTGTGTGAAATACCAATTACTGAAAGATTCTCATGTTGCTCAAGAGTTAAAAGAAAGCAAACTAAATCAACCTCAATCTACAAAAAAACACAAAGTTTAATTAAGATTATAATGTTAAAATGTTTGTACATATGGTAGGTGGCCACCAGCTCAGGGAAACTGTTCTGTCAGAGCTTTGGCCAGACTCCAGGGTGCTGATGGGTCTTTGTGTAAAAGAACAACAACAAAAATAAAACCTCTTTCTTGTTGCGGACCCTCAGGCTCTGACCGGAGCGGAAATTAGATTCTTACCTTAAAATCACTTCATCACAGGAACATTATTATCCCCACAACACTGCACTTGAAATGTTGCCCAGTGGTCTCACAAAATAACAACTGTGCAGCGGAGACAAATTGTCCCATTAGGGATCAGGTGAGGTTACCTGAACACATCACCGCACTGTGTTCCATTATTTAACCTTGTGATTCCTCATCATAACACAAGCAAGCAGAGCAAATCTATGAGCCCTGTCCATAACCATCAGAGACAGACTGATAACTGCTGGCAGCTCCAGCTCTGTCTGTTCCTGTCTTGTTGTCTCTGATCAACCTGATCACTGACGCACAGCGTGCCAACTACCCACTGTTCTGGGGACTACCTGACACGGCCAGCAGCTGAGTCCAGCACCACACACACAGAGATACACATCACATGTCATCAATTGCTAAGCTGTTGTCGTTTTCCGTTTAAAATTAAACGTAAAACTGTGTAAAACTGAATTGTGATTACAACAAAAGATTATTAATGACATCTAAGTAATCATATAGTGAAGTGATGGCCAATAATTTGCTCACAAAGAGTGAGACATTTCTAGCTGATGTAGACTTGTTGATGTGGAGGTTATGTGAACTTTGTCTGAACTCTTTGTCTGAACTCTCAAGTGATTTAAGCTGAAGGAATAAAAAACAGCATGTTGCTGTTTCATTAATCACTGGTAGAGTCCGCAATCTGCAAACCCATGGTGATGATAGAGCTAGTGGGCTAGAGAGAGGCGGTGGTCTAGTGGCAGAAACTTGGACTATGGGCAGAGAAGGTCTCTGGTTCGTCTGTGGTTCGACTCCACGGAGAGACAACAAAAGACGAACCTGGATTGATCTGTCCAAAAATCCAAGAGTCTCCCTACCCTGTCTAGTGCCCATGAGCAAGGCACCTTACTCCCCCAACATCTGCATCAGGTTGTGATCAAACTTCAATAACCTGTAGGAGACATAGTTGTATATATGGACTATACCCCTGATAAAAATCATCACACTTGCCGTGTTTATGTGTGCAACTGCACTTTTGTTTTCACTTAGTTCAGATCATCAGGCAAACTATTGCCTTGGGTATAACGACACTAACTGCTTGTGTTTGTTGGGCCCAATGGCGTCTTTTACAAGCCACAGACACCTCAATGTTTGAGTAGCAACAGCAATTGAACCAATTTCTAGAAAATAAGAAACTACGTCTGAATAAACTGTATAGTTTCCCTTAAGGCTGCCATAGCCCAGAGACTAGCACAGTACCTCAGGTGTGCTTTCAGCAGAATGGAAAGAACAGGTCTTGCACTATAGTTATAATTGTCAAAGCAGCATCATATTTATGTAAAACGCTACTGGTTGTTTACTTGAGCAGTCAGAGAAAGCAGAAAGCCTTTTCAGAGGTCTTGTGGTGACTCTCCAGAGTGACATTATGTCAAAGGAAGCTCACATATGGTCATAAGCCCCCGTAAAGGCTGGCGAGAGTGAGGAAGGTCACAGGGCAGCAATTGGCGGGAATAACAGTACGACAGGGGGACCCTGAGGGACGACCTGAGTCCCTGTGGGCGTGGACCGAGGCCACAGACTCATACGTGTGGTGCAGGACACCCTTGTGTCTGTGTGTGTGTGTGTGTGTCGGGGAGAAAGGGACGTGACTCAATCGGGAGCACATGCATGACCTTGACTAAATCTGCTATACGTAACCTGACAGACTTCACAAAGACGCTCGCTGACTGTCACTGAGTACAACTGAATGTCAGTAATGTCAACCAACACAAGTAACCCCAGATACACCCACACACACACACACACACACAAACACCTAACAACTCCTTCTCTCTTCTACCTTACCACATTCTCTTTTTATTTCTTCCAGTGTCATGTTGTTGCTGACAGTTTAGGTCCCTCATGATCAATGTCAAATCAAGGTGCCGACACAAGGAAGAGGAGGATGGGACCCTTTAAACACATTACAGACACACAAACACACACAACCCCGCCTCCATCTGCTACTCAGGCGACACACACACACACACACACACACACACACACCTGGAGGTAAACTGACAAAACAACACAGCAATATTCCTACAGTAGTTTTGGTTTGTTTGTACTTAGTCTGAGATGCCCTGTGGAAAAGTGAGCTAATATGCGGGGGGGAGTCATGAGATACCTAGCTATTGATCCTAGGGGCCACGAGTCCCAGCAGCAGCTTTTTTAAATGTCAGCTTTTAATTTCCTTCTCCCTCCTTCACTGAATAAAAAAAAAAAAAAAAGATTTATTCAAAGCAGAGCTGTTCCAGGAGATATCAGATAGTACGGTGACAGTCTTTTAAAGAGCTTTTGTTGGGTTTAGGCATTCATGGCTTTTTGTATCAGACTCTTTTATTCAGCCCAAGGAGGAGGACGTTTCTGCATCGGGCACCGAGTTGAAAGGCAATCTCTCTCTCCATTGTGAGGCCATGTACGACTGGAACTTCTTTAATTAGGGCTTTTCTCGCACTGAGTGACAGCATTGGCCGGTACCCTGCAGGCACTGATGGAGGTCACTCACAACACAAACACACACAAACACACACAAACACAGGCTGCATCTACTACTACGTTTACTACAGAGCTACAAGTACTATTACCTCTTAGTTTAAAAATGCATCACACTGCTCTGGTGTTTTAAAGCCTCTAGAGCGGAACGGTTTGGAAATGGTACAGAAATGGTACTGGTCCCGTTTTGGTTTAAAACTCCAGGTCAGCGTCTTAGTCTGGACGGGCAAAAACCGAGATGTGTCGAAACGATAAAGTAGACACTCACAACCTGATTGGTTCTTTTCGATCACAATGTCGATTACACAGATTCGTCAGGCTCCTATTACATTACCCCCTTCCAGAAGTAAACAACGGGCAGTAGCCTTGGCAACCAGTGAAGAAAGCTACATGGATAAACAGTTGTAAGCGTTGCTGTAGGTGACCATCTATCATCCGTGCAATCTGTGACCATTCCCATGTCAAGGAGGACGTGCATGCCCAGTGTACGTGCATGGTCAGGTGATGTGCGTTTTAAGGTGTTTTAGTACACTGATATGGACGGGGGCTTAAAACTAATACGGAGCCAAAAGACGCAGCGGGATGAATCCATTAACACAGAGTGAGAGAGATACTCAAACACAAACAATCATTGGAATTGTAAAACATCACCTTTTTGTTTTATGGAGGAGTACATTACGGGTCGCACAACGAGCTCGCCGTAAAAGACTATCGAGATAAACAGGACTTAACCTCTGAGGACGTCTTTTACTGCTTTTCATTTAATTACCCAGCCACATTCTGCACATGCTATAGAGACGCCGCGCAGCGCTATAATAAGATCACACATCCATGTTGTGATTTAATAATGAGCTTCTTTGTGTGCGTGTGTTTCCCCTCAGTGTGTGTTCCCTCTGAAGTCGATATGTGTAGAATGGGTCATGGTCAGCTACCCACAGATTGTCAGATATGCAGGGACTCTACGTCTGTTTAATTGACAGAGTGTTTGGACAGCTCCTCGCCAATAAGACCCGGTGTTCTTTGAACAGGCAGTTCCATTTTATTACCACTCGGCCCACACTCTGTGAGAAACGTATCCCATATTTCCAGTTGACACAAAATAGCACAGTATGCTTTCTTCCACTCTTATTCAGTGTTTTATTGTGTCACTTAGAAAGCTGTAATGAAAAGGAATGGTTATTTTACCAGAGGCAGAGAACATATCTCTACAGCTTACTCGTGCTCTACATTCAAGTGAGAAAGTAAAATACAGGCTTTCAGTTGTGACAGACCAACTCTCTCTCTCGCTAAAATGTGGTTTATATACTACTACTTAGTTTTAGCATTTATTTGAATCCAGCTTGGATATACATCTGGTCCATGGTCAGTTTTAAGTAACAGCATTTTTCGGGGAAAGACATGAAAAATAGTAATTTCTGTTAAATGTTAAAAATTTAATTTCAGTAATATCTCATGGTTCAAATCTACTTTAAACTTGTAAA
The DNA here is from genome assembly GCF_949316205.1 of Platichthys flesus. Taxonomy (NCBI): domain Eukaryota; kingdom Metazoa; phylum Chordata; class Actinopteri; order Pleuronectiformes; family Pleuronectidae; genus Platichthys; species Platichthys flesus. The sequence goes on along the minus strand of NC_084953.1, from coordinate 14,063,489 downwards.
ACAAGAATGCAAATATTTCCTTAAACATGTGCTATGCATTCCCAACATAATGAACAAGTTGAGTGGATATATAAATTCAAAAGTCCAATATCTGTGCTTCGTATTTAATATTGTTTCCAGTACCAACTTTTTAGGGGAAATGGCAAATGCATTTATTACAAATATTACCATAATTAAATTTCAATTCAATTTGATATAATTGAATTTAAATGTAATATAATCTAGGCGTAATAGTGTTCCTTTTAATGCATTTGTCAATTAAATTGAATTAGCTGTTTATATATTTATAGGAGACAGGGGTCATCTTTCTAAAAGTGGAAAAGAATAAAAGTTTGCTCTTCTTGAGATTTCGACCCACATGTTCTTGCTCTGCTGCTTTGACGAGGACAGAGCTTTAGTTCCAACCCGTCCACAGTCTCCAGTCCCTCAGCAGCAGCACTGCCGCTGCCACAGGCACTCGGTGAGGGATGAACAGAGCGGCTGGAACAGCCAACTGCTGTACTTCCCTCCTCCCAGTCCTCTCCACACATTCATCTTCTCACCTTCTTTTTCCCCCTCTGCCTTCTGCTTTAAATATGGAAGAGTTAATTTTCTCATTCTGCAGGCAGCATCCCTTTCTATTTATCTTTCCTCTTGTGTCCCCCCCTCCCCCTCCCCTCTTTCAGGCAGGGCTGTGCTGTCAGGCCCTTCCAGAGCAGTGGGGTTGTCAGGAGTGATGGATGACTATCAACCTTCTGCTGTCTTCCACTATGCTCCTGGGAGATTTACAGGCTCGCTGACTACCAGGCATGAAAACCAATCTCTCTCTCATTCTTCCCTCCCTTCCTCCATCCATGCCTGCCCCGCTCACTCCTTCCATCTCACTCTCTCTATTTCAATATCTCCTCTGTTACCAAAAAAAGCTTTCATAATGGAGAGGTGTGTGCAAAACAACATGGAAATTTGTGCTCGGACAGAGGGAAGCAATTGCTCCTCTTGAGGGTTATTGTGGATGTGTCAGGGGGGACTAGCGTCCTCAGAGTGATATGCCTGGTCTTTGACAGCCTATCTCGCCCATCTTCATCTTCATCTTCTGCATTGCTTCCAGCTCCTTCACAGAATTGCAACACATGAGCATTCATCCATGCTCCCCTTGCTACTGGTAATTATGGTATCCAGAAACAGTGCCTGGCTTATTGCCGTCTCTAAATAGTAATCGCTTTGTTATCACAAATGTTTTCTGTAATGGTTATTCAAAGGCATTTTGTTAAAGCAATTAAACGTTTTCCCGCACTAATTGATGATTGGGATGCTAAATAAAGTTGTGTAAACTGCTTTGCTGCCATGACCAGACAGCATGAGAAAAGGAAAGTCATGACAGAAATGTTAGAAGCCTACAGTTTGTGTTGTTCTTCACAAAAAGCAAATCATTGTTTTCCTCGAGTACCATAGTTAAACTACTTTCAAAGATCACGACACAAATAATAACAAAATACGATGAGAGAATAAACATCTACATCAGTGATATCATTTGTTGACCGGGGACCTAAATTCACAAAGACATCATATTGAGACATTATCAAATATTATATTCCCGATAACCACTACCTTTCAAATACTGTCTGGGGAGGAAACCCATAATTGCATTCATTTGCAAATTTGGCAAAGAAACCCTGCTGGCAAGTGGAATAAATATCAGCTTTGATATGCACATAGTGCTGACACCACTCTTCAGAACGAAGGTGATAGACGTAAATGACATGTAAATGTTATTTAGATTCCCATCTAATAGCATGCAAAGCAGAGCTGTGTCTCGCCTTATCAAATATCTGAGCATAAGAAGATGTGGCCCCACCTCCATCTCAGGGTGTGTATAGTTATGATACATGAGAGTATGTGTGTGCATCTAAGTCTGCGTTTCTTTATATGCAAGAGTGTACATGTATGTACACAATGCATGTGCCCTCCACACCATAACAATATCTGCTCGTATCTGTCAATCCCCTGGTGTGTCTTACCAATCTGTATTCCAGACCTTGTTTCACTTCTTAATAAGTCTCTTGTGGGCAGTAACTGTTTATACCCATTTTACGTAGACTGGGAATGTGCGTGCTGGTGCAAACAGGAACAAGATTGTCTATTCTCTAGTTGTTGCTTTGTTGTAGAACGTGCTAACACACGCTTGTTTGCTTGGACGGACAATGAGGGGAAATGATTATTGACAATAAGCCATAGCAGTGTTTCCTCTTCATTATCTGTGTTGCAATCAACACGAGTAGCTGAGGCTGCCTCTTTCTTTTCCTCTGAATAAAGGTGACGTGAAAGGAGCGAGACAAAATCAAGGAAGGATATATGGTGACTGAGGCCCAATGGGAAAAGGAACCTAGGCTTCTGATTTTTCAAAACTGTTTTATACAAATTAAACACCTGGAACTTGATGTGAGAGCATCTTAATGGTTTTGGGTGGGTTGGCAAGTGTCATTCCTGGCAATCTATTGGTAAGTTAGGGAACAGTGACAAGGTCATTTCACAAAAGTAGCCGAGAGCAGAAATCTGAGGGCAGGTGTCTAGTGAACGAATGGCCTCAGATGAACGACAAGGAAATTATTGCAGCAAAAGTATATTTGACCTGAATATGAAAGATCCAAGACTTTGGATGGACTAAAATCAGATCACATCTCAGGGGGAGAGATTCAAGGGGATACTGGTTCTATTATCTGTGCTAACACAACATAGCATGGTGCTCAACTTCTGCTACTATAGCTCTTGTTAGCTTTGTACCTATCATCTACTTATGCTGAGTGACAAGGCGGGGTTGACATTAGATACCGAAGAGGCAAGAAAACACAGCACGCTGCATTCTCATATGTGCAGGGTTGTGATTGGTCAAAGAGTAGATTTTGCCACAAGCGTTGTTTTCACACCTGCATTCCTGTAACATCAGGCGTCAAGAGTGAATATGTTACTTTTTGCTTTCTTGCGCAATCCGCATTAATTAGAAAAAGCACCCCCATGGTCAGGCGCCACACTACTGCCAGGAGTCACGGGGCGAAAAATGAGTCATTTTGAAATGAATAATGGATTTGTGTCTGCAGGGAGAGTCGAGGATTCACAGAAGAGTGTGTGTGTGTGTGTGTCTGCGCATTTGTGTGTGTTTTTGCGTGTGTGCTTGTGCTTGTGTGTGCTGTGTGCGTGTGTCAGCTAGTGTGTGAACCCCCCGCATTGAATCTATAAATATATCCTTGCTGGTCATTTCACTCCAGCACAGCCCTGTACTCCGCCAGATGCTCGCCCAGTCTTCCTCAGTCGTCTCACAACCAGATGTGAATATGCAGATGTGAGAGCAGGAAGGTGCAGAGGGAGGGGCGGAGCAATAAAATCATAAATAAACAGGAGCTTTGCGGGTTTTCCTGCCATGGTAACTGCTGCCATTTGACCTCAGGCGGTCTGCGGAGGGGAGGGATGATAGATCTGCCCTTCTCTGTCCTACAGCTGTTCACACATCAACAGCAGAAGTTCCAATTAAAACGCTGAAGTGGCGGCATCTTTATCGCTACTGACACTCCAGAGGCCCATGTGTCACTTCAGGCCTGGATGAGCTGATGAAGGAGACTTGGTGAAGGGAGAGAAGGTAGGGAGGTTAATGAGAGTCCAGTAGTACTTGCAGCCCATATTCTCAGCCTCTTCTCTCTGCACTGCTGCCTCAGGCTTTCACTCTGACACACTGACATAACACATTGAGACTAATTTAAAGGCTCGCTGAAAACAGAGGTCAAAGGCTGTGTGAAGGCTGTGAATGCGTGCTGTGTGTTTGTGTTTGTTTTCATAGCAGCTACATGACTCGGAGAGGATGGAGGATAGAGGTTGAAGGACACCGAGGCTCATATCTGACAGGCTTGCTGCATCAGCAGGAAGTGATGTCACAGGTCATTGATGAGGATGGTGAGGTGGGCCTATGAGGGCGCTAACCCCACAGCCCTGCTGGATAGGCAGAGTGCTGAGACACTAAATTTCAGTGTGAATGCTGCGTGAATGGCAGATGCCCCAGTAGAATATCAATCACTTTTTCCGTCCTCTTTTTTTCTCAGACATGACATGAGTGTAATGTACAAGATGCCAGCGTTACATCCAGTATGTTTTAATGAGAGGTGGCACACTTTATGGAACTGGATCATAAATCACTCATATACACACACACATCACTGATTAGCAGACTACAGATTTGGGGCGGCTGAGGTCAAGCCAGCATTCATTTGCATGTCCGTGCAGGGTTACAGCTTTATTTTGGCATTTTCTCATGTTCCAGTATGAAAACCTCTCCTAATGAGAGGATGTGTAATATCAAATATACCAGAGAAACCATATGTAGAACTACATAACAAATTGTGTTGGCAAAGTTAACACAAGGATACACACGTAACTGTGGTAACAATTTCATTTTTCTAAATAAGGTTCTCACAGAAAGTATATTATTGTTTGTGGAAATAAGATTTATTTGATTTGATTGACAGGAAACATAAAACATAATACCTCTGCGCCTTATTTTTGACCCCCAAAAAAAGGTTGTTTATTTTCGAAGGTTTGCTTAGTCTCAATCGGAGTGCTAGCTTCTATTCCCTTTAGAGTGGGGGAATGCTTTTATATGGGTGAATGTTCGAGGTAGCAAGAGACAAGGGTAAATGGACTGTATTTACTGTTCTACTCTCATCGACCACTCAAGAGATTTACACTAAAAGTCTGATTCACCTGTTCACACACTGTGTTCACTGTGCACACAAAGATACTTTGGCATGCAGTCTCATAGTGTCGGGGATTAAACCACCTATCCCCTGGTTAGTAGACAACCAGCTCTCCTTCCTGGGCCACAGCCGCAATGTCAATGTTTCTATATGTCTAATGTTGGGTGAATATGAGTTCTGCTTGACCTCATGTTATCATTGTGATGCTTTTCATGGATAAAACAGCTGAGAAACAAAGTACAAAAAAGTTTCATAACAGGATTATGTGGAGGCTGTAGATTAATTATCATGTAACCTGCAGCTTTCATATGGCGGCCCGGATTTAATGACCTGAAAGAGTAGCTTCTCATACAATGTAAAGCAGCTGTATAGGCAGTCAAAATTAATCCTTATATCTTTCATAAATCAATGCAGATGCATATTTTTGGGGTGATTTTTTGCAATTTGGTTTCCTATAAAACATTTTTGCCTTTAAACTTAACTTCTGTCGAAGGTTATTTCTGGTAGACAGGTTTAGAATGAGCGTATTTCCAAAAATGCTGAACCAATCTTTGACAACAGACTTTTTCAGCCATGTAATGTCAAACTAATTCTTAACGACTCTCTATACAGTCTTACAAGTGTTCAGCAGAAAACATGCTCCAGTTAACAAAACAATTCCTTTTGTCACATTCAAAATCAGTAACACCTTGAGCACTCATCACTCACTGACTGCAACAAGTCCACGTCAGCAGGTCTAACATGCTGCTGCTGTCACTGCTGTTGCCTATAGGTGGCACTGTATGGACTGAACTCTGGGTCTACGTCTGAAAGTGCTGGTGCTGCGACTTTGGAATTGGATTATATTGACTGTGCCTGGTTCCAGGTGCTGCACATTCCCTGACATTGTGTGTCCTTGCTCCTGGTCGTATTACAAGATCATTTATGCCTGGACATTTTTACAACTTGCTGTGAGTAGAGGAGCATAAATCAAAAAAGCTTACATGACCATCATCATGTCAGGGGACCAAAGAAGAAACTGGATTTGGATGATCCCAACAGATGCCAGTTTAAATCCATGAATCACAGAAAAAATGATTTGTATTTATCTTGGAACACATTCGGGTGTTTGGTCGCCATGCAACACATGTCTTTGTTGTCCTCATATTCAAGCCAAGCAGTTATTTGTTTAACATTTGAAAAAATGTGATATTTCTCTTTAACCAGTGGCACCAGGACTGCATAACAGTCTAGAAACAAGCCTGGAAATGCTCCACCATGTTTTTACCCATGTGTCCCTTTTGGTTTGCTCTTTGTGATTGAGAGGCTGTAAAAAAAGCAATCTTCTCTACCTCCAACTCATCAACATGCATGGGTGGATGCACATACTCACACCAGCACACTGGTTAAGAGGAACTGGTGAGACATGGCACAGCATTTCATTTTAGATGCCATGCTTTCTGTCTGTCTGGAGAGACAGCCCCTCGTCTTTTTCTGCAAGACTGTAAATGATGAAGAAATGGACAACACTGCATCTGCTGCTTCACTACACCAACGACAAGCACTTACCGAAGTTGAGGAAAGGACAAGTAACAGGACAATAGCTGAGAGACACAGGATGAACAAAGGGAACCGCAATGTGGCTATTTCCACAAGGAAATGCATTATCACTTTAGGTCATGGTGAAGAAAGAAAGAAAGAAAGAGGATGATCTTTGATGGAATCAAGGAAGCAACCTTTGTAAAATCACACGTAAAGAAAGTTATAGTTTTCCTCCAGTTGACTGATTACAGTCTGATAAGCATGGAAAACACCACACCCATCATCGATTGGTAGCAAAACAGATCAATAAAGCACTAGCAGCACACATGCCAGATGGACTAACACCGATCCAAATAATGAAGCACATGGCATACTTAAAAACCAACAAGTTATTGTGAAATTATTTGAACCTATAGTTAATGGTTGAAGCTTTTTTTAGCTAATTGAGAACATTCAGGATCACTGTATTGACATTTGTGGAGAAATGAGAACAGAATGAAATGTTTAATGTAGGAGCAGAGAGGTCACAAGAGACATCCAAGGGAGATAGATTAGAAACTGGCTCCCTGAGTTTGAACAATACAATTTCATATAAAACCTGTCCCCAATCAATTTTTAAAATGTGGACTTGAGGGAGGAGGCACGCAATCTGTCTGAAGTGTAGCACAGGCCTTCGGAAAACAGCCCAATCAATTATGTTACTGTGCACAATTGTTAGAGAGATCAGCTTAGTTTTTCTTAAATAAGAACTCACTGGGGTGGAAGTGTCCTTACAAAACTGTGCAACAACTCGCACCACAAGGGCAGTTGTTGAGGTCAGTTTAGTTTACATCAGCTGAGTTTAGCTGACTTCAGTTCAGTTCACACCAGGTGGAGTTACAAGAGGTAACAGGGAGAGACAGGTTTGACAACTGATCTGTCACAGAATGAGAAACCTGAGTGTTGGGGCCCTGACAGACCAAACCAAGCTCAGACAAACACTGCTTCACAACTTCTGTTAAAGCTGCTCTTTGAAAACACTGCAAAGTCAACACCCATCAACTGGCTGACGACACTAGTTAGCCAACATAGGAGAACACCTGCTTCTGGTGTGAAACCAATCGTCATTATTATTTCAACAGATGTCTAACAACATAAAAGAAAAGGTAATCTAGCTGTAGGCAATTTTTTTACAAAATGTGATTGCTGTAAGAATTTAGCTTTATAGAAACGTGTTTTTTTTTAAACAGGGTTAAAATATAATCAAGCTATGATCTTTCATAACTTCATAACCTTAATTGGGTGTCCTCTTGCCATAAGGACGTACTTATTTCAATCCAAAGTATCATTTGAGTCTAAACCTAACATATGTTTAATACCATGAGTTTCTGCTGTGGGTAGTTTGAAAGATTAGGAACAAACCTTCGGTGTGGTAGTGTAGGGCGGAGGAATCTGATACTAATCCTACACCAAAAAAAAGATTTGAGCCACTGAATCAGAAGTCACAGCTTCTGTTATGAGACAGATTTAATCAAACCATCTATATTTACTCCAGTTGATGCCACATGTAATAAATGATTTATGATTCAATTCTGTCTCTATGGGTTTAAAAATTGACACATGTATCACTTACAGCATAGAAATCAAATATACTTTACAATTATCTACGAGCAAGAAGCTGCAAAATCCACTCAATATAAGATCTTATAAACTACACTTCAAGAGAAGGTCAATTTTTTTTGAAGTCATATTATGGGCTGCTTGGAGGACCTTCATAAATGCAGACTTACATCTACTATACACCTAAACACCTCCCTCCTCTCTCTTGATGTTTTTCTTTCATATCGCAGAGGGTTGGTCGACAACCTAATCATGGTACAGTCTAGTGCTACAGTGTTATGATGGAATACCTTTGTAGGAAATACTCTAGATGCCTTAAAAACATTCAGTGACTGTAGCACACAAATGTGTTTTTATGGGATTATGAAACGAGGGAAGCACACAAAGTTAATGGAATTTAACGTACGTTTTTGAACACTCTCGCTCCATGACACAGTAAGAATGATAATGCTATTAGCAAAAAAACAATTTCACAGTGCTCTACACACATAATTCAATGAGCTTGTTTCCTTAGTTGAAATTCTGGTGAACAAATGTTTAGGTTCTGAATTGAGAAATTAGTTATTTGACAAACTTTATTCAAAGGTAGCGTCATACAAATGCATTATTCTGACAGCATAGGAAGAAGAGGTGATATGATGATGATTCATTTTCTATGTGGAAATTGCAGAAGTGAATTTAGAAGGTTGTTATACATTTATAATATTAAATATAACAATTATCAACTATTTCACATCAGATTTTTGACAAATATGTTATTAATAACCGTCATAACTTAGAATGTAAAATACCATTCCCTCTAAAAGTAACAACTTTTGTTTGTCGTTAATTTGAACATTTAGACGTGTGCTCTTCCTGCTGTTTAAAGTCGTTTTCAGACATGACCTCGGGGTAAAATCCAGAGAATTGGATGTGGAGTTTACCCATCTGCACAACCTCCCACTGTGTTGAGTGAGGTTCTCTGCAAAGACACGTTCATAACGCTTTGTGAAGGACAGACTATGTAATAGTGACACAATTTTGAACAGCTTCAAACATAATCTTGAAACTTTGTTTAAATCTGTAAAAAGCTTAATTTGGTAAATTTGAAAAGCAGAGGGTCTATAACATCGGACTCTGATTAGGCTCCACTGATCGATTGATTTTATAAATCAACATCCAACTGAGACCTTTAGGTCTTCAAAATATTGAACAGACAAAACATTTGGTGTAGGGTTGTATCTGCAAGGGTCAGGGGCAAGCATGAGTATTCCAGGTAAAGCCATTGGTCTATACGGGACACTCAGTGAAGCTCCAAATCCCTAGGAATTGGTGTAAGTCACCCACTTCACCTCTAAAGCTTTGGTAGGAATGGGATTGGAAGGGCCGAGGCCATTGGCTTCAACCCTGAGCCCCGGGAAGAAAAGGTGTTCTGAAAAGAGCGGCGGCAAAATGGACCTCGGCTTGATTACTGGTCACTGAGTCGGAAAGCTACTCTGATGTGATCTGTGACCTCACAGTGCCCCCTCAAAAAAAATAATCTTTTTTTAAAAGAAATGATTAAATGAAAGAACACATTCAAAAGGAGCCATGAGGGACCGCAGTGAAGTGGATGGACTGGTGGACGGTTGGAAGGTCCCCACTTAGCACAAACACTAAAGGAGGTGGAGAGGCTCATACCGAGTACCCACATGCTTCAAACTAAGAGAAAAAAGAAGTAGAAAAGTGCAACGGAGAGGCACACTGAGAGTTAATGATCCAGTGGCAGTGAGGCTGCGTACTTAGACTGTTAGCTGGCCGAGCAGGGAAAGACAGAAGACCTAGCAACTTGGATTCCCCCTTATTTTCTCTCTTTCTCTCCATTCAAAGAAATTTGAAGAGGAGATTCAAATGGCTTCTCTAGGGAAGGAACATACGTGAAACTGAAAGGCCTTAGAGAGCTCCTGGAAAGCCCTCAGAGAGAAATAGGAAGGTCTAGTAAGAGAATTGGAACACTATCACACTGGATTTGAGGTGATTCTCAATCCAAATACTTGGGTATTTGACTCAGGTTTATTTTCACAAGGAGAAAAGATAACTGCACACAGGGCCGGTCTTTCCTACAGGCGACATAGGCGGTTGCCTAGGGCGCCACTCAGAGGGGGGCGCCAAAAACTGCGCCGAGCAAAAAAAAATCCCCCAAAAAACATTATTCTTTTTTTGCTAGGCAGGGTTTTTTGCGCCCCCTTCTCTATGTGGTATGACCCAAAATATTGTATTTAATTACTTTGACAGTGATTTAAGTAGTTTCATTAGAGAAATCAGTGAATGACAGCAGCGCTCAGGAGGAACGTTTGGCACGGGAGCAGTTTCACCCCGTCCTGTCTCTTTGGGGGTTCCGCCCACATGCCAGGTGCAGTCTGGATGAGGAACTGAATGCTCCGTGTCTTTACTGCTGCTTCATTCATCCTGTATTCTACAGGTTAGTAGTGGGTGAGAGTCACCTAAAGCTTTGCTTGATCACCACAGGTGTCATTGAGACATGTTGATGTTTTTTGATTGTCTACTTAGAGTTAGACTGGTAAAACTTAGAAACTCCGCTGGGCAGTGAGGGGAGACACTCGCGCACTAGGTGGGCGGGGCTACATTCGCCTGTATAGGTGTTTATTTTACCTGCACGTCGTCTTGCAGGCGGGTCGCAATAGTATATTGTTTACTTTACAGTGTGTAGTTCAGCTCCGACACACACAGACTCTGTAATATTGTATTGTTATTGTGCCTTATAAAGACCAGTTATAAGCTAATGTTCAATAGGTCTTTATTGTAAATGTTTATATTTCTTTATGAATGATAATGTATATTAAGATGTTTGGAGGAAAGACACACCATAATAATTGAATGTATTTTTTATGCACTTTAAAATGCAGTCTCACTCAGAGAAATGCTTGTACTTGAAATTGTGTTTAATTTGAATAAAATGCAGTCTGGATGTGGAACTGAAGGCTCCGTGTTGTTATTGCTGCTGCATTCATGCTGTATTCTACAGATATATTATAATTTTTGGACCCATTACTTATATCTCCAACCAATATTTTGTCATAAAAAAAATGAATTTAACATTAGGGTAACATGATGCAAAAATCGAGGTACGTACCTCCTTGGTGTTGTCGGAACATGCTAGCACATTGAGGCTTATGGTTATAGTGTGTGTATCCAAGCAACTTCGACGAAGAAAGAAATCATTTTATAATAAGTTTTCGTGGAAATCGTTTTGAAAAATATTTTTTTGGGGGTTGGGGGGGGGGAGTGAAGCTTGCCTAGAGCGCCAAATGTGCTAGGGCCGGCCCTGACTGCACATTTGGGTTTTGCAAAAGATGATGTTTCCAGATTGCACGATGCACATCCTAAGCAGCAATGTATACTACCTACATTACATCAAATCATGAACACCCGTCTAATGGTTTACAGTGCAGCAGTACAATGTAAATAGGGGATGAAAATCTGTCATCATGCTGCAGTTTCCTTGTTTGACCACAGTCATAACAGTGCAGGCTTACAAATATTCCATGCTCTGTAATTGCTACAGACATTCCTACGAAAAAGGGGAACTAGGCTATTAGAACATTATATATTTATGCATATTCTATTCATACTGCACATAATGGCAGATGGCAATTATGTGACACTGTCAACTGTTAAATTATTTAAATTTTACATTTGATGCAGACGCCAACAGACTGCATTTGTAGTTTACAAGAAAAACCCACATAATGTTTCTGAGAGAACCGGAGATCGACTAAACAGCAGCCTGATTATTTTACTGGAAATGTGACCAGTTCTAACAGAAATCAGCCTCTCCGAACAGCGAGGATAGGAAAACGCCCTTCAACTGATTTTCAACAATAGAGCACTTAATGCTTTATGATATCAACTTTAGGGATTAGCTGTAGATTTACTCTACTGTGTTTTTAAAACCGGAATGTCCTCAAAATAATTCAGGCTGTGTTTATTTCCATTTGTGCTACTTTTCCATGTCAAAGTAATTCTCTACTAAGTATCTGTAAGCAGAGTCATTAATTGTAAATGGTTAAAATCCTTCTACAGTTTTGTATCTGTGAGCAGAAAATGTGCCGTTGCATTTAACATTTGCCAAAAATCTATTCTCACAGTTACATTACACACAGATAATGATTACTACAGCAACCAAATTACATTAAAGAAAATCATTACATTTTCGTACTTTACTGTGCTCATGCTTCACGTCCACACACATCACATTGGTTTATCACAATAGGGAGACACGTGTGGGGGGGGGGGGGGGGGGGGGGCTTTCTTTCTCATTACTACGGTAAAAGTAATTTGCTAATCTCACAGCAGAAAAAAATTATTCCGCAAATGTTGTTATGTAGCATAACACACCTCATATTTAAATTCTATCAGACACGAACACAGAGAAGTAGAATGCGGAGAGAGTCAATAAAAACACAAATATTTGTTGCTCACATGCGCAGCACAAATCCTCTTTGTTTTTCTGCCCAGACTTGACATAACGTTTTGGCATTTAGAAGTTACCATTTGGACTAATGAGTTACTAAACAATGATACAAGTGTTAAATGTATTCTTCCAATTATCTAATAGCTACTTCCCTCCACTGTTTGAGTTGTTTGAAACTAATTCAATTCAGAACTCAAACTATTTGAATACCTACGCTCTTTTCTCTAATTAAGTCACTTTTCTATAGTAACCACACATATTACAATCCAGTTAGAGCAAAAAAATTAACAAGGCCTCCTTTTTTATCATACTCACTCTCTCTATATCTCTCTCTCTCTCACACACACACACACACACACACACACAGGTTTGAGCAGCTATCCTTTCTAGGATTTTCTATTTACTACCATTGATTGTGGTCAGCCAAACCAAAACTTTACCTCTGAAAAACTCTTACATAACTCTCACCTTTACATCACCACAATTCACATCTTACCACTAATATTAAACAGGACGTCAACAATTACGTTATGCCTTATAAGTACAGGGCTTTGGTCCCCAAGAGGTCAACTGATCCTGACAGGGTCATAGTTTATTCTGGAAAAGGTCCTCAAGAGGTAACAGAAATGAATACACGCACACACACACACACACACACACACACACACACACACACACACACACACACACACACACACACACACACACACACACACACACACACACACACACACACACACACACACACACACACACACACTATCAGCTCGATCCGTGCCCTCCTGGTGAGAGTAAGAGAAACAGGTTAGTGATACAACTTTTCACTAGTCCACTCAGTTTTCTTGTGCCATTGTTGTTCTACAGAGGATGACACTCACACACAGTCACAGCGTCCCAATATGAGGGAGTGTAATCACACAGCCATTTTTACAGCGTTCATCCAGAGCAGAGGAGGAGACTTCAGAGGGAGGGTGGAGGAAAGCTGCTGCCTCTGAACCAAAGATACTAAACTAAGGTCTCTTTAAAGCCTTGATTAAAAGTAATTCAGACAGTCAAACGGCCGTGCCACGACAAACCATCGCACTCTGAGTGTAGTAAGAGAAAGAAAAAAGAAACACAAGCTGAGATGTCAAACTGTTTTGTCTGTGAAGGATTATCCTGAGGAATTCTGGTCTCCCACGATAATCCATCCTTATCACTTGTCGCATTCAAAGAGGTAGAAAGTGGAATGGACTCTGGGACAGAGTTTGGTAAATGGGGAGCTTTATGACCAAGGAGCCGCGTGCATGAGACAAAGTGAAACAAAGTGAGCTTCATGTGTCTCTCTCCCTGGATGAGTGAGCTGTCTTTGCAGAGCTTGCACCTCTGAGGATATTTGTTTCTGCTTTGCTGCACATTAAGCTTCTTCTTCTCAAGCTTTTAATTCACAGAAAAATATCAACGTAATCACTGGAGCAGTGGCGATTATTCCTTGTTGGAAAATATGAGACTTTGTTTACAGTTTATGCTGTTTGTTTATCTGAGGTCTGGTGTACAACGGAGGATGAAACAGCTGTTTTTTCCGCGCCAGAGGAGTTTAAGATTGCCATGGTAGCAAGGCGAGAAAAGAGCCGCATCGGCCCCTCGCTGAGGATTGTGGCGTCCGCATTTAATTACTGGTCTGAGCTCCTGACCTCTACCGGGGACATTTCCATCATTATCAAAAATGACTTTATTGCTCCCGTCCGCAGACATGCCCAACTGCTGCTCTGAGAAACATCAAGACAAAAATAAGCGTTTCACATTGTGAGGTGTCCTCTGACCAACATCCTCTTGGATGAGGGGCGGTCAATCTAAGGTCTGTACTTTATCATTTGCAGTGTCCCAATTCAGGGGCCACCTCCTCCAGAGGACGTGGTCTACAAGGCCCACTATCCATTTGAGAGGTATCAAACTTGCAAACTGATAAGTGTGTTTTAAGACACACGCCTGACAGAGTGGATATGATTTGGTTTTAATTAATACAGCTCTTCACAAAGGCTGTTAACGGCTCACATTGTTACGCTGTCAGTCTAATTAATTTTGTTTTATGTATGTAACTACATTAACTGTGCTTTGAACCCTGAATGCTGCAAATTCTTGAGCGACTTACATTCGATACTGTGCTTGAATGCATTCTGCACAGACACTGAAGGAGGACTGACGCTGCTGCTCCGCTAATATGCTGCTATCACTACGCAGTCTGTGCAGACAGGGTGCAATGCACAGTCATGGAGAAACAGACAAAATCCATCCAGCCGTATTCTTGTGGAGGAACGAGAGATCATGAAGTGGGAATAGAGGAATATGATGACCCTGAGGGGGAGTGGAGCAAGCGAGAACAGAGGTGAAGAAGAGTGGGTGCCAGGAAGAGATCGAAGGTGACTTTCATGGAACAGTGGTGGGCTGACACAAGCAGGCTGAGGCTTAGGTGGCCCACAGAAGTCTCATGCTAACACAATCCACGTACAACTCCTTTAGCTGCACTTGCTGTCTGTCTGCCTGCCTGTTAGTCCATCTGGAGCCTGTTCCAGACCAGCTAGCAGCCAGATATCATTATCTCCTTGACTCAGGGCAGAGTAATCTGCCTGCCTGCTCCTGCTTTATTGAGTTGGATAAATATAATATGTGACTCACAGCCATTATCTACTACAGAACAGCCCTATTTATCCAGCAGGCAGAGGCCTTGGTGCATTCGAGCTGGCCTCTCTCTCTCTTTGATGGAACTACACTCAAGTGATGGAAGCCTGTTCGTGGCCATTCATGGGATTTTAAGCAGTGAAGAAATTAACAACATGAATTCAATATTTGATGTGAAAAAAGTGTGTAGAACTTGAAATTGCTGTGCAGAGAGGCTTTTAAATGGAAACTCCCAAACCAAACGACAGAATCAGACATGTAACAAAATGCCAAGCTGTGTTCAGATAACAATGCCCTCTCATAGAAATTTGAATTTTTGTCCATCAAAATAAAACAAGATCTCACGGGACATGCCTGTTTCCTATCAGAAGTCAGTGTTGGTTTAGTTAACGATGACAAAGGTTCTCAAACCTTTTTTAGTTTTGGCTTGATGACCCTGGGACCTTGGGACAGTAAAAGGATGTTTGGCCACAACTAAAATAAGTCGATTTCAATCACCATAAACAATCGTTGTTTATTTTACAGTTTCATGTATACAATTCAACATTATATATTGTTCTTCCTCAAAAAATTGATGCACCCTCATATCTCACCACTTTTAATTTAGTTGCAAATGCAGCCACATCTTCGCTCAAGACAGCAGTTTGCCTCCTGTCATGACATTTGATGCAGAGAAGCTTGCAGATGCTGGAAGAAGCGAGGGACAGGAAGAGAGAGAGGGAGAGGTGAGGGAAAGGCTACCCTCTCTTGTCTCAGTCTCTCTGAGGGGTTGACAGGTAGAGAAATAGATCATTGGTCCATGACAGCTCAGAATGACCCCGTGCTATCATGCAGTAGGCTGTCTGCGGAATGAGCTCCCTGATGCAAGTCATAGCCAACCAATTCAGGGCCCAGCTACTTAGTTGTTAATCCTCTGTCCACTGCTGATAGATTCACATACGTTTTACCCCTGATGTCTATGCACTGTCCTTGACTGCTGTTAATGTTAATGAGAGGATATTAGATGAAGATTTATTTCTGCAGTTTAATCACTGGACGAGAGCGGCGTTGATGCAGGAGATGTTTGTTGGCAATGTGAAGGTCTGAGCTTCCTTCTGTCAAAATTTATGTTGGGATAGGCTCCAGTCCAGCTCCCCCAGTGTCCCTGAACTGGAATAAGCAGGTCAAGACAACGAATGAATGGAATGAATAATTGTTGTAGATGAAGATTGAGGGTATGGGGAGGAGAATGGAGGCTTGGTTCTTGCAGAATACTGGTCCCGGCTCCCATGTTACTGCCAGATCAGTAAAACTGAGATTAACCACAGGCCGATTTCTCTCCCTTTTCTCATCGCCCCTCTCCATTTTTCTCTTTTCTCATTTAATATATACTCCAGATTATATGTCCTCATTTCCCCTCTGGTGTCTCCACTCATCTTTTCTCCTCTGCAATGCTCTTCACCCTGTCCTCCACCGTTCCCCATCCCCATCCTATCTATCCTCTCACAAAGTGACCTACAGCTACCACCTGAGATAGCCTATCGTATGTTTAGGGTAAAAACTAATGCTATCAAATGAAGAAAGTTGACAAAATGTTGAAGTTTAGGCCATCTTACATTCTTCTGAATTCATCTTTTGAGTCTTTTCTTTCTTTCACCAACAGGAGGACAGCTTCAAGATGAAAAAAAGAACCGAAGCCAATCGACTAGTATCATCCACCAATTCGGAATTTGCAAATCTCAAGTTTCACCCAGCAGCTGGAGGTAGAAGTCACATGAAAGAGAGAAAGAGGAGGAGAATGTGGGGGGGGGGGGGGGGGGGGAGAGACAGTGTCCCCGCTGTCAGTGCGATGCATTACAGGGATACAAAGCAAACCATTACTTTGCTTTGAATCTTCAAGTGCCCAAATAGTGACAGGTCTATTTCTCTACCGTTAGCGAGAGAGGCAGGAGGAGCAGAGGACACCTAATTACCCAGCATTGTGAGGCACAGCAAAACTCTTGATAAGCCTGGCGAGAGAACAAGCTGTGTGTGTGTTTGTGAGTGTGTGTTTGTGTGTGTTTTTAATGCATGTGTGCACTAGTATTTGTAGCCATGCCTGTACATGTAGGGTGTTGCAGCACCACCACTGTCTCACACCAGGGATGGAGGCACCTGTCTCAGTGTCTAGTATCTGCAGTGCCACCAGACTAATGTGTTCACTGAAGAAAAATTAATGATTTTTTCCAGCCGGGGTTAATGGACATGTTAACACACAGAAACGATTTGTTTAAGAGGAAATGACCGCAATCTACATTTGGTAATCTCTGTAGCACTGTCCCAGAATCCAATACCGAATAAGAAGACACACACACACACACACACACACACACACACACACACGCACACACAAACTCAACACAGTAATTTTGTATCACCTTGTTCGGGAAGAAGTGTCGCTGAAAATCTGACCTCTGGTAATTTTATTCAACTGTGCATTTAATTCCACAAAATCCAAAGTTAACTTTCTTTTAGGCTCAAGTGAATTTGTTATGAACACACAGAGTTTCTACACCTTCTAAAACAGCAACATTAAGGACTTATCAAGGACTTTCTAGGCCCAGTTCCTTAAAAATCAAGGACATTTGTTTAAAGTGGGAATTAGCAGGCTTTAGAGAAGCTCAGCGAAAACAATGTAGAGAGAGAGAGAGAGAGAGAGAGAGAGATATTTCAGTGTGTGGCACCGTGCTGTGTAACTGTGACACACTGTAGCTTATTTCCTTCTCAAACATAGCAAAACAATATATTGAGTGAATTGAGTGACAGGAACGGAGAGTTATCTACCAGTTGAAGGACTGAGAGGCAGCGGGAGTCAGACACACAGGCAGTGGCAGAGGCTATATACTAATGTCAAGCTTGAATAAATATCAAAAACTCAATTGTTATTTTTGCAAAAATACATGACTTCAAGCAAATGGGATGGAGGGACCAGCCTCCAGGGTCCTGACTTATTTCAGACCTAAAAAAAACATTATGCAGGACTTCAAAACTGTGTATAAATCATGCAAAAAATATTTCAGACAACGACTTTCCATCTCTCTTTCAGAGTATGAATATGGCATATTTATAACATACAAGCACCTTTCAATGACCCAATGATTTCAAAAACCTGCTGAAATTTCCAAAGACATCGATGAGCCAAAGCGACACATATCCGCATCCACACCCATAGATATGTCATCTAGAGATGAAATAAAAGGACTTAGAGCAGAAATCAAAGTGGCAGCTGAGAGAGGAGGGGTGACAAGGAACAGATAAGGGAGGACACCAAGACCGCAGCAGGAGATGGGCCAATAAATTTGACTTGTAGTGAAGTTAGCTATAAAACACGCAGCTGTTTTATCCATTTGAGGGCATAGCTGTCAATCTGAAAATAATGCTGAATTAATTGGTGGAGCAGTGGGAACAGAAACTCACGACAGTCAGCCGACCAGATTCATAAATCAAACAGCGTGGAGGGAAAGCACAATGCTAATGTCTGACACTACGGTTACTGTAAACTCCAAAGGCTGTAATTATCAGCACTGACTCCGAATGAGTCAGAGCAGAGTCATTTCCATCAACACAGTCAGGGGTTACTTCAATAATAAGGTTTAGATAGACATTGGTACTGCACATCTGAGTTATATCATCAGTTAAGAGCCAAACTCGAATTGTGTCCACATTATAGCATCAAGTATGGAGGCAATATTCAAACAGCATCACTTTTAAAAGTGGCCACAGGGGGAGCTGTGATGTTTAAAAATTCTACACTGTAGCAGTGTTTGTGCAGGTATGTGTGACAGTGTGTTTAAAGCACATCATAAATGATCCAGTTTGTTTATATGTTCTGTTTTGAACAAGGAAATGACATGATAATGACTACAATGTCAGTTCTAAATAACTGCAGTAATAACGGCACTAAACACAACTGATCTTTTAGAGACACTTTTGTTATGTTTCTGATTGGTTTTAGATGTAATTTAAACATGTCCCTTTCAGGTCAACTGTCCTCCTCATTTATTTGCACTTTAAAAACCCTAAATATGTTTTTATTATTATCCATAATTGGATCTTAAAAATGCTTATACGTCTAATTACAGTGGAGCTACAGGTCAAACAAGAACTAGGAATTTCGTTCTCAAAAAGATAACAGGCATTTACAAAAGATAATAGTAGGTTGAAAGTTGTGGATGAAGCAACACTAGGATGAAGTCTTGACTCAGAAATTTGGGGAGATGAAATGAGTCTGACATATTGATTGAGGGAATGATATGTTAAGAGAACACAAATGGAACCCCCCCCCCCCCCCCCAAAAAAAAAAACTGTCTTTAGAGTGAGCAACAGTAAATCTGCTCTTTGATTTTTACTGCTTATTACACATAACTGTGCAATGCACATCCCCCCAGCCTCATATGAGACTGACAAAGATTGAGGGTAAGGTATGCAGAAATAATGGTAGGAACCCAGTAGGAGGACATAATAAATACGAGAGGGAAATATGGATGTGTAAAACACCTACACTCACATCTACTAGGGAGTGTCTGAGGAGTGTATGTAACATGGCAAATACAGGGATGTGTGTCTTGATGCTTCCTGTGTGTGGCATAAACTGAAACAACAGATATGTGATTTAGTGCCAATTGCCACTTTGTGTTGCCTTTAAGATTTAATGTTAAGCAGTTTCACCTGCAGCTCATTAGCTACAACCAATATGTTGGCGCTTCTAGTGATATCCAGTCCAAGACTCCATCTCCATCTGACTAGTTTATTTTACCCCGAGTGGAATGATTCTCCACACAAAATAAAAACAGTGATACCTTTAGTTTTGGTAAATGTCTTTTAAGAGCTATCATACGAATGCAAATATTGTCCCCCTTGCCCACAGATTCTGAATATTCACATGCAGAATCTGTGGGGATGAACGCCCCTCTCTAAAGAAACATCCAAAGTGTGCTTCCACTGCAGTAAAACACCAGGAGTAGACAGACCAAGTGCAAAGAAATGTACAGTCCTGAAAGCTCTATAGGGGACAGAGCAATCATGTCACCGAAGCTCAATGCCTAATAGAGCTACAGGCAGACAACCACAATTTCCCACAGCAGGATTCAGGCACCATCAAAACAAAGGACACCAAAAACCGAGTCACCAACATGAGGAGCTGGTCGGCCCCATGTTCTGACAGGGGTCACAGCTCCTAGTTAAAAAGACATCTTCACACGAAAACCTAGCAACACAGCTTTAGCATCTTCTAACGTACCTGTTAGAGGAGCGTAATAACTTATATGAGCAACAGTATTATCTAACAACTGCACAGCAACTTGATGTACTGAACTGAAATGAAAAACAATTCAGTTTATTGAGAAAAAATCTCAAATGGGTATAATGGGATTAAATGGCAGTTTTGTGTTTATGACTTATGATATTTATGAGGGGGGGCCCCATGACGTGTAACTATGCAATGCACCCAGACCGACCTCACCCAGTCTGATTCATAAATATACTTTATATGATATAAGGATGATTCACGTTGTCATTCATAAAATGCTTTGAAACAAAGGCTAAACATTGGCTCTTTGCACCTCTCCCGTCTTGACCTCTGTCTGTGACTCCATCAGAATCTTCCTCTGATCACACCCTTACACTGACTTATTGCCTTCTGTAATAAAGGTGTGAACTACTGATGTTGAGTGACATACGGCAAACACAACCAGCTACGTGAGTGTGTGTGTGTGTGTGTGTGTGTGTGTGTGTGTGTGTGTGTGTGTGTGTCTGATAGAGAGAGATACCTAAGGGCACAAACAACAACCTAAGGTGCAGGTTGTGCTAGCCAGACATCTGTTGTTAGTGGTGGAAGGTAAGTGAGTTTGACAGAGCTGAGATTGAACAGGAGGCATTCTGCCAACCAGGTGAACACAGAGGCTGCACCCTCCCACCAAGCAAACACACACACACACACACACACACACACAAACATACTTCTATATAATCATCATACACTTAAACAGTAGTGAGTAGCCAGGCACACTTTAGATGAGGCATGCCCCCATGTGGCAGGAACCCTGAGCCGGAAAGTGAAGTTCTGTCTGTCACTCTGTCAACTATAATTCCCATCAGCGCTGACACAGAGTACTGTATGTCTGTCCAGTGGGAGGATAAGACTAAATGTGTGACTGCATATTTGCCAAGTCCTCACTCAAAATACTGGAGATTTTTCTCTTGACCTGTCTATGGTTTTATAAGGAATGTAGATGTTTTACTAGTTTCATGTTTAGTTTTTCACCCAAAAAAATGACTTGGAGGAAACTACTTAAAAAAACTATTTTTACTTTTAGTTGTGTTAGCATAGCTCTTTGGTCCAAGATGAATGTGAATGCATAATCCAAGGACTGTGAGCATTTCAAGCCTCTTTACCTCTTCAGAAACATGGAGAAGTTGAGAGACACTTGGGAAAGTGAAATATCACCCTCAGAGAAAATATGAAAGAGCAAGACAGATTTAAAATAAACTTTGAATATATCACTGAAAACTTCTTAGACAAACACTAACTTCAAACCAAAAACAGGCGTTCTATCACTGTTGTAGATATACAAATAGATTTAGTTCCATACCAGAACCCTAATTCATTTCACATGTTTCAGGGACATTTGATCAAAACAGGCATGTAGTAACCTCCAACCAGGTTTGGTGTGTTTGTCTGTAAGCAGGATTACAAAAAAGGACAGATTACTTAGGGGAAGGATATGGTTTGGTTCAGGAAACAACCCATTAAAATAAGATGTGGATCCCGATAAGGAGGTGGACCCAGAATCCCCCCCCCCCCTTTTGTCCTATCTTCACAAATTTAAAAAAAAAAATTGATCCCAAAGATCTTGATTTTTTTTTTCAAGAAAAGTGATATTTATGTGCAATTTGGTTCAGATCCAAATTAAAATCTGGAGCTAGTGAATTTTAAATGTGGTTTCATAAGAGGACTGTTGGCTCTTTGTGGATGTATATGCTGTCCACAACTGATTTCTCAGTTGTGATTTATATATTATCATAGCATTGGATCATGAATCCAGGGGCAGATTTGATTATGAAATGATTGCAAACAGAAGCAATGATTGTTTTAAATAGTAAAACAGTAAGCAATGAACGCATGTTCGTTAATTCTAAACACAAATAAAGTATTCTTAAGATTTGACAGATTGCATAACCCCACTCTCCTTGCCTCACAGTGGACCGCTCCCCCTCCCGTGTCTCTCTCTCTTTCTCAAACACACAGAGACAGACAAACCCACACACGCTCCCCCCCTCTTGATGCGATCTCAGAATTTACTGACTTCCTCGCAGCTCTGCAAAAGTTCATTAAAAACATAGGATGTATGAGACACTGCTTTAATTATATCACTCAATAAAATAAAACACATTTAACCAGACTGCAAATTGTTTGTTTTACCTCATGGTTCAACCTTGAATGTGATCCGAGCCGCCTGCATGCAGCTGCATCTTCTTAAGCACGTGTGAGGCAGGAGGTGTATCCACAATGTAAACAACTCAGTGAATTCTCAAGCGATTTTCAAGCCGTTCACTGTACGGTTCATTCTCTGTATCATTTTGGAAATAAATGAAGTCCTGATTCATTGAAATAAGACAAAATTACAACAAATTATCTTATATATATATATATATATGTTCCCTGTTTGGAGGGCTTCATAATGTCCTGGACTTTTACACACTGACACCAGAGATTGGCTTCTGTCGGGAAACTAAATCTAATTAGGCATATTATTTGCTTTGGTACAGTTAATAGTTGTGTTATTGCTTCTCCATTGCTACTGTAAATAACCTATGAAGAAGAGATATCCAATATTTTTCAATTGCACCAAAACAACAGATAAGTATTAGAACCCCAGTGATATCGAATGTAAACAAGAAAGTAATGATGTGCTTGTGGGAATTGTCACAAATGTGTCATCAGGCAAAGGCAGCTTAGAGAGAGGAGCTGGAGAGGCAGACACAAAGGGACAGTCAGACAGAGGAATAGACTCTCAGGTAAGTGTGTTTCATAGAAATTATGTAACAGGCCTCTCATATTTAGACATTATTGCTGTTGTGTTGAATTGTGTAGTAATGAGTATGGAAAACACATTATTTCTATTCGAGGAGATAAGACTGTCCAGGGTCATTGAGAGTGGTGGAAGGGTCAGATCCAGGTGACAGGGGCCCAGCACAGAGGATACCCCCAACAGTAAGATGAAAGACCCACCCCTGAATAAATCAGATCTTCATACATTCTGTGGTAGCCAGAAAGATAGTTACATAAACACAATTCAACAGTTCACCCGGCCCTGAAACGTCTCTGTGTAGAAATAAAGTTTGTAAAATTTTTCCACCAGTCTCTTGTCGAGTCTGATATTTGTTTCTGTTGTGCAAACGTGATGCTCTGCTGCTGGAGCATGTTAGCTGTACTGTATCTCTCACGTCTCGCTGTATGAAAACATTTCACAGCCCAGAACCTGCAGCTTATCACCTAAAATGACAAAACAATCAGCAGTAAATCCATTTTTCTCATTATTTCGTGCAGCAGAGGACAGTGACTGTCGTATTCAGCAGCCAGTGATGTGGTCCCTGTGTTGTGGCCACCAGTGCTATCAGCTGCGTGCCCGCAGCTACAGCGTGTTCCCTGTTTCATCACTCTCATCTAAACGAATATATACTCACAGCTGGAGAAAGGTGACCTGACTGCTAATGAACAGCAGAGCCTCAATGCAATGCGTATGTGTGCGTCCCTGAGTGTGTATTTATTGAGGGATGGCTATCCACTCCAGCAGATGCTCACATGTTCTGCAGTATGCAGGTCTTTACAATCTGTCTCTGAAGTGGTCTAAAAAATCCACCCTTAAAGGAGGGAAAATTCCACTGCTCACTTTTCTGCCAGTCCTCTACTCCCTTTTTTTGTCCTGCCTCTCTCCAGCTGAGTATTAAATTCAGCAACTGAGAAGGTGACCTGCGTGCTCTGCCATAAAGAGCAGGGGAGCGGAGGAGAGGGAGGGAGGATGGGGGGGAGGGGAGGAGAGCTGAGCGCAGGCTGCTGGATCAGCAGAATCTGAGCGTTTAGAGACACACAGATGTGTATGTGTGTGCTCTCTCGGCCTCTCTTACACACTCGCGTATACCGCACGCCCTCATCAGCGGTAAGGCGTCTGGGGAGCCCAAGGGCGAGCATTCAGCTGTCACCCTACGCTTCCCACCCCTCCATCCACCCCTCGTGTGAGCCGCACCCCAGAGCCACCACACAGCAAGACAAAGACCTGCTGCTAACTATCACTGCAACACCATAACACACGCACACATAAACATGTACACTGGGCGAAGGACACACAAAGCACACACTCCCTATCACATACGCTAACACACCAACTCCTCCATTTTCACACAAAGCACTTTTCATATCTTACACATAAATGTGCAAAAGCCCTCAGTCTCCCTCTCTCTCTTCCTCCACTCTGTCAAATCTCTGCCTTCACACTAAACAGCTCCGTGGGGATCGGCAGGCAGGCGGGCAGAAAGGAAATAAATATGTTTCCTGATGACAGCACAGTTTTCTGACAGTACTCTGGCATTGGACTGGGCTGCTGTGCTCAGACGGAGGCAGAGGGGAGCGTGAGCTGTAAGTGGATGTTTGTTCTAACAATCTTCTACTCGGGTGGCTCGTGCACTTTCCAAGCTGGGGCTTTAATGTCTGTGCATCCATAAGGCCCGTTTTACCTCCAGAGGAGAGCCCTTAGGCTGTAGAACCACTGATGAACAGATTCCATTACCATGATAAACATCTCCAGGCAGTGCAGACAACTATGGAACCAATGCATACATTCATATTTAGATCTTTAAAACCCTGCAGAGCTTACAGAGAGTTTATCATATTCAAAAACCACGAGGCCAGAAAAACATTTTACAGATTGACTTTCATGAATGTTAAATTTTTATACAAACTTCACAAAATAATAGAATGGCTAATTACATGCAGGTTAAGACTTATAATGGTTGGGATATCTAAGAAGAAATATTAATAATTATTTCAACTAATTGATAATAAGTGAGTGGCAACATTCTACTTATCATGAAAACTTTTCTAACAATATGACTCAAAATTTAACTATACCGTAACTATATTAGGTAAAATAATAAATTTCTGCAAGTAGTTTGTCTGTACCTATTTGAGATGGCTGTATTGATGGCTAATGGCCATAATAATGATCAGTATTTTTGATATAAAGTTTGGCCAAAGACTCATTCAGACCTCATATCTGTCATGGACCAATAAATAAAAAGGCTAACAACAAATAGTCTTGAGTTTGTTCACGGACAGAAGATTAGTCCATTAGTGATCAGATTAGATACATGTTAATTCCAGGTGTAGGATGCACACATTAGCATGAATTTACCTCATTACCCAACATCCCAGCCTCAAAAGATGGCGCCACACTCTGTTGAGTCTACACAACCATGATGACTCACTGAGGCTGAGATGGGATGAGAGATGGAGAGACGAGAAAAGGAGAGAGGGGCGGAGATGGCAGATGGGTCATGGAACATTTGGGACAAGAAGGCTGTACCAATGTTGGTGTGTGTGTGTGTGTGTGTGTGTGTGTGTGTGTGTGTGTGTGTGTGTATGATACAGGAAGGAAGTCCATCTAATCAGATCACAGAGAGAGAGAGAGGGCGAGAGGGAGGGAGAGTATGAAAGAGAAAGTGAGAAAGACAAAGAGAGGGAGAGAGGGCCCTCTGATGAACAGATGTAATTTCAGAGCACCAAAAAAACAGCTTAAAATGCTTCTGATCACATTAGCTAGCCATCACAAAATAGGATTTCTGCACTGCCACAGTGGATGCCCATTACAAATTACTTAGGCATTGCAGACCCGTAACTCAATATAGGCAGGGAAGGGCGGAGAGAGCGAGGAGGGCAAACACAGGGGCAGAGATGGGGGGATCGATACTTATCAGTAATAATTATATCCTTCCTCCCACTTCTCCATCCTTCTCTCAGCTCCTCACCCACCACCCTAAGTAAAGCACATATCTTACATTATTCATGCAGAGATTTCTCTGCTCAATAAGATAATTAACATTAGAGAGGGCTGTAGGAAGTCCTGATGATGTGAGGCAGTGGTCCAGCACCAACGGCTGCCAAGACTGCACCAGTGTAGAAAGTGCTGAAGACAGCAGGCATGAAGTAGGTTTAATGGCAAAGAGTTACAGTCACAGCCTACTGAATAAAAAAGGCACAATATGGGAAGAAATACAAAGAACAGAAAAACAAAACAATAAAATGTTTCTTCCTCTTCCCTGTGTTGTCTTTCAAAGGGAAATAAAAACCATGGGAAACACATCAGAGCAGTCAATTTGGAGCGTAGAAATCAACATTATGTAAAGTGGCTTGAAGGACAGCAGGTAGAGCGATGAAATAAAAAAACAACAACATTGTTTGTCCTTTAACTGTGGCTCAGTACACTCGTACCTTGTTCTTGATATTTGTATTTGTTACTGTACTTGTTTTTGACTATATACCTTTGGATCGGTGGTCACTTAATCAGACCGGTGTGTTTAAGACTGCAGAAATAATTTGATTTCAGGATATAAAAGACTATATTAAGTGAAGATTAAGGATAAATTGCCTCACGACTGAGGCAAAGGAAATCCACAGAAAGGCTATGCATGATACACTACTATAGCCTTGCATTAAATGGAGAGGCCACAAAACACTGTTCAGCAGTAATTTAACTTTGTGATGTAGAAAAATCTTTGGCACTGATGCTTGATGAAAGACGGCTGAATTTTGAATCGGTGTTGACAGTGGTAAATAAAATAATTTACCCGATCTGTCAACAGAGGATATTCTTGATTTGACACCCATGTAAAAAGTCAAACAAAAATTCTTAAAGCACAATGGAGAAATCTCAGTAGTAAACCATATGGGAGGAAGCAGATAACAAGTGTGAGTCAGACAGAATGGAGGCTCATCTTCTCCAAACACCTGAGACAAGATGGTGAAATAACACAAAACATCCTGAGCTAATGCATTAAGTTCTTTAAGGTTTCTCATACACAATATTAAATGATTCAAACGATGAATAATTAAAGGTCATTTAAACACAATATCATGACAAAAATTGTATTATATAAGACCTTTTAAGAGTAAAAAGTGATTTTATAAAGAAAACAGCTCAAGAAATCTGCTTTCACTAATGAAAGTGAAAAAAGGAAAATTGGGAGAAAATACAAATGAGCTGCAGCGTTACAATAAATTATTAATAATTAAAAAGTCAAACAGAAATCTTAATTGCTGTGTATTATGTCACTTTTTTATTGATGCGAAGGCAATACGTGTGTGTCACACACACACGTATTTGCTAGTTCATTAGCTAACAAAGCCTTGAGAGGAAGCTCTGTAGCCTGAGCTGGCAAAAGACAAGAAATATTCAGGAGGCGGGGGGGGGGGGGGGGGGGGTGCTGGCATGAAAGGAGCGGTTAGGGAACTATATGGAAAGCAAAAGAGGACAGATACAGGAAGAAGGAGAAAGTGCATTGAGTCCAAAATGCATTTGAGCCTGAC
The DNA here is from genome assembly GCF_949316205.1 of Platichthys flesus. Taxonomy (NCBI): domain Eukaryota; kingdom Metazoa; phylum Chordata; class Actinopteri; order Pleuronectiformes; family Pleuronectidae; genus Platichthys; species Platichthys flesus. Next base: position 14,035,942 of record NC_084953.1, on the reverse strand, counting down.
AGCAGCCTCTTTTCCTCCACTGGAACCTGCAGCACACACAACTCCACAGCCCACACAAGCGAAAAAGTGAGCATCGCCGCAACATTGACACCGGACTTATTTGAGGTTAATTAGGAGAAGTGGTTTGGAACTAACTTCCTGGTGTTAAGCACTTTGGAGCTCTGAGTGTCTGCTCAATGGCCCTGAGGTTGGAATTTAAATCCTACTGAAGCCAAAACTGCCCCTCAGAGTTTTTTTCAGAATTGCTTTTAATGACATGCGCATACACGAATATAAGGACATGCAACTGGAAGGTCACTGGTTCAAATGCTGCGGCTCGCTCATGGGAAAAGCTGGCTGACAGACGAAAATGAAGAGCACTGTACTCTGCTGTCAAGGTGCCCTTGAGCAAGGCTTTGTCTGAGCTGTTTGAACGTGTGAGAGGATAATTTCGACATGGAGAGGAGAGGAGAGGAGAAAGGAGGGAATATGAAAAGGAAGAAGAGGTAAATGTAGATGAACAAAGAGGCGAGAAGAGGACAGGAAACATGAAGAGACTGGGACTTAGTGGTGAGAATATCCCGAAAAGGAAAAGGCACATGAAGGAGTACTTTTGGGAGAGGGGGGGAGCTCTCAGGGGTCCCAGGGTGGTTTAACTTCTCTCTGCTTAACAATCCCCTAATGGCCAACTGGTCAGATAAGCACCTCGTCGCTCTACGGGGCACAGCCGGGCCAGTAGGGCCACTGTTTTGACAGACAGCACACAGACATATTCGACCATTGATCTTCAAGTCAGACGTGGGACTCTCAGAGCTAAATGGTAGTGACAGGGAAACCATCCATTATATATGATCGCTCCCTGGGGAGGATCGGCCTTAACATAGTTCTGAAGATATAAGTAGAACATTGGCTTGAAGCGTTTTTAATTGTTCTGTTTGATGTAGACTAAGACAGACAATGGAGATCGGAGCACTGTCGATGAAGAAACACTTATGACATTTAGAGGTCGTGACCTGCGGTTGGTACGAACAATAAACAATGACAAGGTAATGACAAATGAGCCCTTCACATATGCTGCCGACTGCACACGTACACTTTGACGTTTACACACGCGCACAACCTCACCCACGTCCACAGAGGGACTCGCAAGAGAAGGTGTATCCAATAGGTTCATTAATCAGGGTGTTGTGTGGTAATAGCGTGGGACAGGTGATGGAGCAGGGTGTGATGATGCATCAACAACATCAGCCCTGGGTGGCGCCACCTGCAGAGGTAGCAGATGGCACACATGACTGGAGAGGAGCCACACGCTCCCACAAACACACTCTCACACTCGTTTAAATACATAACTATGCACAAACTGCACCCACATAATTGGTATTTATAGCGAATACACTATGAACACATACGTCAAATGAATAACATACTCAACGCTTACACTCTGACGTACATACACACAAACCCACACAGGATAGGGTAATGTTTTGAACATTGTACACACATTTAAACAATTAAACATTACTACCAGAGTCTAAATTAAAAAAGCTTGTTTGGATTAATTTGCATTTGTCCTTGTAAAGCACAGGTCACCTCCTACCACCATCTCTACCACAGTACAGCAGACCGCTCTCAGATGTTTGAAACAGTGCTGACATGGGATAGCCGTGATTGCACTCAGTTCAGAATTTTGCAAATAATCTCCCAATGTCCCAAAGTTAAAATTTTAACACGCTCCTGTATCATTTCACACACACTTTTAATCTCACTGTGAGAGCGGCTATGACATTAGTTCTCAGCAGTATCGTTCAAATGCGCCACCACACCTAGAGAGAGACATAATAGCAAAATCCAATACGGTCTATGTTTTGCACAAAGAATGAAGCATAATTGCTGAAAATCTCTATCAATTCTCCCAGCCTGGCTTTCTCTCACTCCTGCTGGCTAAATGCTATCTTCAGCCACTCTTCTTCAGAACTAGTAATTTACTGTAATCATGGAAGTGATCAGAAGAAGGTATGCCGGTGCTCAGTCAAATATCAGCTATCTCAATCACAGCGACCGGCATTGCCTCTGGGAGAGTGGGGAAGGTGTGCCTGGAGGCTGGACGTGACATTTGGTTGGCTGAAATTAGCATAATCACTCTGATGAGGAGCCAATCATGACAATTGCTGCAACAATACAGCTGATTAGTGCTGTGGGGGGGAGAAAAACCTCATCGTTATAATCAAGTTTCTGAGACCTGCTGTACTTTTCAGAGCAGTTACACACACTCACTCATACTTTTCTCTATGAACTTCTTCTGTGGAGATCTAAGCTAATAATGTGTGGCACTGGCATAGCACTACAGGCCTAACAAACGGTGCATAGATAAGATAGATTACATTCAACTTTATTGTCATTGCATGGTGAAATAACACAAAACATCCTGAGCTAATGCATTAAGTTCTTTAAGGTTTCTCATACACAATATTAAATGATTCAAACGATGAATAATTAAAGGTCATTTAAACACAATATCATGACAAAAATTGTATTATATAAGACCTTTTAAGAGTAAAAAGTGATTTTATAAAGAAAACAGCTCAAGAAATCTGCTTTCACTAATGAAAGTGAAAAAAGGAAAATTGGGAGAAAATACAAATGAGCTGCAGCGTTACAATAAATTATTAATAATTAAAAAGTCAAACAGAAATCTTAATTGCTGTGTATTATGTCACTTTTTTATTGATGCGAAGGCAACGCAGTTTAGCGTCTAACCAGAAGTGCAAAAAAAAGGAGTTAAAGGGCAGAGTATTGTGCGTATATGAATTGTAAATAAATAAGATATGTACAGTAGCAAATATATATGGAATAATACAGTATTGACAGATATTGTATGATATAAAAACTATGAGCAGTAATAAAGGAAATAGTACAGTATTCCCTTTCCCTTTCTTAACGTATATCAGTTAAAAGCTTGGACCCAGCTATAAATTAATTAGAAGTAGAGACAAAGGAACATGTATCTACAAGAGACAATACTTTACATGTTAAAGCATTGACTGTATATATGGATTGACAAAGCATTTCCACTTCCTCCTACTATCCAGGAATGAAGCCAAAATATCCCAGATACAAACGCGGCCATCTTGTGCTTTTAGAGCCAGAGTTTGCGCTGTAGAAGTCGGTGGACGTAGTCATGGTAACAAGGTTGTGCTGATACAAGCTCGTGACCAACTAATTAAAAACAACATAAGCAGAAAAAGAAACATTTAAACAAACATCTGCGTGATAATATCTCCATTAAATGATAGAATCTTCCATAAACCATAACAAGGAACATTTATATGACACGTACATTGACTTTTTATGTCGGTATATGTCCAATCCACTAACATGGAGGTTACAGAAGTTATGACATATACTGCAGCCAGCCACTAGGTGATGATCGAGAACCAAATGTTGCCTTCTTCTATGGTAATTTATAATCAAAGCTCGATTTTTAGGGCCCGAGCACCGAATGGTGAGAGGCCCTATTGAATCTGTAAGGATTTTTATTATTATTAGGGCCCGAGCACCGAATGGTGAGAGGCCCTATTGAATCTGTAAGGATTTTTATTAGGGCCCGAGCACCGAAATCGGTGGGAGGCCCTATTGAAATTGAAATGATTATTAGGGCCCGAGCACCGAAATCGGTGGGAGGCCCTATTGAAATTGAAATGATTATTATTATTATTATTATTATTTTTCTTAGCTTAAATGAATTGGCTTTTTGAGGGCTTTAATGTGCTCAAAAAGTTGTAGGAGTTTGCAGTAAATTCGAAGGCGGCGTAAAATTACGTATTCTGGAGTATTTTGAAAAGGGCGTGGCAAAATGGCTCAAGAGCGCCACCTACGGAAAAGCCCCTCATTTAGCATTCACCGATCCTCAAAAAAAACAAAGATTATTGTGTATCATGACTAGATGCACAAAAAAGTCCATCAGTGCATTATGAATAACGCAACAGGAAGCCCGCCAGTTTGACTTTAGTGGCCATTTTGGTCATATTCCATATTTTTTCTTTGATGTACTTGTCGTACAGCTTTCATCAGATCAACTTCAAATTTAGACGATCGTCATCACAACAAATTGGAGATCTAAAGTTATTGAAGGATTACGTTTTAGCAAAACCGTCTGACCGTGGTGTGGCGTTAAAGTTTGATGAAACGCCATCAAAACACAAGCTTCCATATTTCAGACATATTTTGTCCAATTGAGTCCAAACTAGACACATTCGACAAGAGTCGCCACCAGAAGACATGGGTGCAGAAATTGTGACTTACAATCACAGCGCCCCCTGGTGGTAATGCGAAATGTCTTGTTTTGGTACGTGTTATGTTTTTATGTACTACTCAGACAGCTTTCATCAGATCAACTTAAAAATTAGATGAGACTCTACAAAACAAGATGAAGATCTAAAGTTATCAGAATTTAAACTTTTCATCATACCGTGTGACCGTGGTGAGGTCTTAAAGTTCGACTAAACGCCAATATAAGCGAGCTTCTGTAACTTAGACATATTTTGTCCAATCGACTCCAAACTACACATATAAGACAAGAGTCGCGACCGGAAGACATCTACCTAGAAATCATGACTTAAAAGGAAAGCGCCCCCTGGTGGCATCAGGAAATGTCTTGTTTTGGTCATCTTACTCTTTGATGTATTTCCCTCCAGCCACTTTACTAAACCATGTCAAACTGTGTCAAATTGGTCTCAAGATATTGATAATGTAGGCATAACATTATTGTGACTTTTCATCATGCAGATTGTTAATGGCGTGGCATCAAAGTTCATCAGCTCACCATGACCAATGAATCCCATTTTAACAGAGTAACCCTGAACGCAGCATGAGACCGCTTTCGGTTTGTTACGTCTCACACTTGGATGAATTTCTCCTCATTCACTTTGCTAAACCATGTCAAACTGTGTCACATGGGTCTCAATATATTGATAATGTAGGCATAACATTGCTGTGAGTTTTCATCATGCGGATTATTCATAGCTTTGCAGCAGACTTCTTCAACTCGCCATGACAAACGAAGCTGCATTTAACACAGCTGCAAGTGAACGCCTCATGAGACTCTGAAAGAAGTTACGTCGTCACAAGCTGCGGAGCTGTGTATCACGAAGAACCGGAGAACGGTTGGCGAGTCTGGATGAGAGGACGGCGGCGGAGTCACTGTGGACGTTGTTCGCTCAGCAGGTTAGAGTGTGGGACTCAAAGGTTTTTGTCCCCTCTCCCGTTGTGTCTTTTCCTGTGTGAACTCTGCCGCTCTCAACAGCAGCACTGGCTATGAGCTAGCTCCTGCTAGCTCCAACGAAGCATCTCTCAACTGCTACGTAAGTTAAACGGACACTTCTGACTGACTGTGATGATAAGCAAAAGAGACACTGTGGATGTGTGATGTGTTGTACTGCATTTGTTTGATCTGTTTACTAATACTAGCTCTAATAAATACTGTATAAATTATATTTTGCTCCTGAATTGAACTGTGTTAAAGGGGTTCACATGGAAAATATATGTTCAATTATGTAAAGGGTGATTTTTGTTACTATTATACTAATGGAGATTTAGCACTTGCTACACATTGTAAGAGCAGCTGTTCAAAGGAGCACTACGTCTTTTAAGGCTCTTTATTCAGAGTCACGGTGTTGATGTCCTGTCACGTGTTACAGTGAAAAATAACCGTGTCTCCCACCTTCAGTATTTAAATCGTTAATCTCAGACTGACTTCACTGAATTCTTTTGTTAAATATGAGTAAGTCATAGCCTTGTACCTTTACTAGAACAGACAGTGTCATACAGAGTTGTGGGCTTATATGCACTACCTATTTCCTAATCTGAAATGATTATGCTCTGATTAACTTTGAACTAATATTTTATTTTTACCATTTAAAAGTCTGTTAATTACTTAACCTGGCCCATGTATGACTTTACATATCTGTGTATTGGTTTCATGTTCCTCTAGAAGGTCCAACTTGACACACAACTTGAATCCAACCAGACTGAACACTGACTCCAGGTACAGACCTGATTTCATTACTTAAAAACAATCAAAGTATTGCACATAATACATAATGTATTAAATTATAATGCAATACTTTTAATGTGAAATAGCTCCATTAAAAACATTCATTGTCATGGTAGTGCACGTTTTAATCCAAAAGCATATTCAAATACACAGTTGAATATCCACAGAAAATAAGATTACACACTTTGTTCATATGTAACTCTTCCTCTACAATAATGACGATCACTTTCATGTTTCCTATCATTTTATTAGGGACAGACGAGCCTGAAGGACACAGCTGTGATGACCATGTTCTGTCTCTTATGGCAAAGCAGAAATATAAAACACTGGGTTCTTATCTAAAGTGTTTCAAATCAGATCTCCACCATGTTGCTGCTGAGGACATCAGGTGCTGCAGTTCTTCATCTATGAAGAGAAAAAACGCACTGTTAAAGAATGTTTTGTGTTGTGTATAAAGCACAACAGATTTCAGATAGAACTGTTGTACTGTGGTCTTGGTTTATATCCTCATGGTGAAATGTACATATTTTAAGTCCCTTCTGATAAAAGTGCTGAAAGAAATACAACATTGTACAAATACATAAAATGTCTTTCTACCTCATCAGTACTATTCAAGGTGATAATCTCCCACAGACCTATTGATAACAGTCCAAATCAAGTCTTTCCACTTCTCTCAGTGTGAAAACATAATTCTATAATTAATTTGAGAACTGTTTACAACACTGATGTGTGGAGATTAAAATCATACCTAAACTGTCTAATTCACTGTAAAACTCCATGACATTCGCAGGCCATCTGTAGTTAAGGGAGCAACGCATGGAGTGATGTGTAGATTACTAGTTTGATGATGCATGAGGAGAGGCGGTGGTCGAGTGGCAGAAACTTGGACTATGGGCAGAGAAGGTCTCTGGTTCGTCTTTGGTTCGACTCCATGGAGAGACAACAAAAGTCGAACCTGGATTGATCTGTCCAAAAATCCAAGAGTCTCCCTACCCTCTCTAGTGCCCATGAGCAAGGCACCTCACTCCCCCAACATCTGCTCCCCCGAGCGCCGTACATGGTCGCTCACTGCTCTGTGTGTCCTGCACCAGATGGGTAAAAAGCAGCGATTCAATTTCCCTACCTGCATGAGTGTGCCTTTGCATGTCTGTGCATGTGTTTGGGATGAATAAATGGATTTTAATCTTAATCTTTTAATCTTAATCAGTTGTCTTCCAGTTGACCAGCATGAAGCTGCAGATCTCCACCATGTTGCTGCTGGGGACATCAGGAGCTGCATTAATGAGGAGCAGAAGCGTACTGTTATGAATGTTTTGTGTTGTTTATGAAGCACTACTTATTTCAGCTAGAACCGATGTACTAGGGTCTGGGTTTGTATCCTAATGGTTAAATGCACATACTTTAAATCGCTTTTGATAAAACGTGACAAAGAAATACAACATTGTACACATAGATAAAATGTCTTTCTACCTCATCTGTAATATTCAAGGTGATGATCTCCCACAGAGCTGTTGATAACAGTCCACATCAAGTCTCTCCACTTCCCTCAGTGTGAAAACATAATTATATAATTAATTGGAGAAGTGTTTACAACACTGATGTGTGGACATTATAATGTTATCACTACTGTCTAATTCACTCTACAACTCCATGACAGACTAAATAAACAATGTGAAAATAGTAATGGCGGATATACCATCCTGTATCAGAATATTGGTGAAACAGTTACTATCACATGAAACGTACACGTGTAGCGTATTGATAGTAACTCATTAAAAAAAATAATGTCACAACCAAAACAAGACTGTCGAGTTATCTTGCTTCAATCTGTTCATTAGACGTGATAAATAAACGGTAACTTTTATAACAATTACATATTACAAAAAACTTGAGGCATGTAAGCATATGATGATAGATAAAGCAATAGGTAATGTTGGATAGTTTCAAGGTTACTTACCTCTAGTTCAGCACCAGCGGCTGGCCAGAAGAAGTGGAGCGATCTTCCTTGCCGCACAGGGCAAACGCAGGCAATGTGGAGACGAGCGCTTGGTCATCGAACGTTCTCTCTTCCCCGACCGCAACAGACTTGAAATTGCCTGTGCTCGGGCCCGTTAGTGCTACAACGTAGCCCTAGTTAGGGCCCGAGCACCGAAATCGGTGAGAGGACCTATTGAAATTGAAAAGATTATTATTAGGGCCCGAGCACCGAAATCGGTGGGAGGCCCTATTGAAATTGAAATGATTATTATTATTATTATTATTATTTTTCTTAGCTTAAATGAATTGGCTTTTTGAGGGCTTTAATGTGCTCAAAAAGTTGTAGGAGTTTGCAGTAAATTCGAAGGCGGCGTAAAATTACGTATTCTGGAGTATTTTGAAAAGGGCGTGGCAAAATGGCTCAAGAGCGCCACCTACGGAAAAGCCCCTCATTTAGCATTCACCGATCCTCAAAAAAAACAAAGATTATTGTGTATCATGACTAGATGCACAAAAAAGTCCATCAGTGCATTATGAATAACGCAACAGGAAGCCCGCCAGTTTGACTTTAGTGGCCATTTTGGTCATATTCCATATTTTTTCTTTGATGTACTTGTCGTACAGCTTTCATCAGATCAACTTCAAATTTAGACGATCGTCATCACAACAAATTGGAGATCTAAAGTTATTGAAGGATTACGTTTTAGCAAAACCGTCTGACCGTGGTGTGGCGTTAAAGTTTGATGAAACGCCATCAAAACACAAGCTTCCATATTTCAGACATATTTTGTCCAATTGAGTCCAAACTAGACACATTCGACAAGAGTCGCCACCAGAAGACATGGGTGCAGAAATTGTGACTTACAATCACAGCGCCCCCTGGTGGTAACGCGAAATGTCTTGTTTTGGTACGTGTTATGTTTTTATGTACTACTCAGACAGCTTTCATCAGATCAACTTAAAAATTAGATGAGACTCTACAAAACAAGATGAAGATCTAAAGTTATCAGAATTTAAACTTTTCATCATACCGTGTGACCGTGGTGAGGTCTTAAAGTTCGACTAAACGCCAATATAAGCGAGCTTCTGTAACTTAGACATATTTTGTCCAATCGACTCCAAACTACACATATAAGACAAGAGTCGCGACCGGAAGACATCTACCTAGAAATCATGACTTAAAAGGAAAGCGCCCCCTGGTGGCATCAGGAAATGTCTTGTTTTGGTCATCTTACTCTTTGATGTATTTCCCTCCAGCCACTTTACTAAACCATGTCAAACTGTGTCAAATTGGTCTCAAGATATTGATAATGTAGGCATAACATTATTGTGACTTTTCATCATGCAGATTGTTAATGGCGTGGCATCAAAGTTCATCAGCTCACCATGACCAATGAATCCCATTTTAACAGAGTTACCCTGAACTCAGCATGAGACCGCTTTCGGTTTGTTACGTCTCACACTTGGATGAATTTCTCCTCATTCACTTTGCTAAACCATGTCAAACTGTGTCACATGGGTCTCAATATATTGATAATGTAGGCATAACATTGCTGTGAGTTTTCATCATGCGGATTATTCATAGCTTTGCAGCAGACTTCTTCAACTCGCCATGACAAACGAAGCTGCATTTAACACAGCTGCAAGTGAACGTCTCATGAGACTCTGAAAGAAGTTACGTCGTCACAAGCTGCGGAGCTGTGTATCACGAAGAACCGGAGAACGGTTGGCGAGTCTGGATGAGAGGACGGCGGCGGAGTCACTGTAGACGTTGTTCGCTCAGCAGGTTAGAGTGTGGGACTCAAAGGTTTTTGTCCCCTCTCCCGTTGTGTCTTTTCCTGTGTGAACTCTGCCGCTCTCAACAGCAGCACTGGCTATGAGCTAGCTCCTGCTAGCTCCGACGAAGCATCTCTCAACTGCTACGTAAGTTAAACGGACACTTCTGACTGACTGTGATGATAAGCAAAAGAGACACTGTAGATGTGTGATGTGTTGTACTGCATTTGTTTGATCTGTTTACTAATACTAGCTCTAATAAATACTGTATAAATTATATTTTGCTCCTGAATTGAACTGTGTTAAAGGGGTTCACATGGAAAATATATGTTCAATTATGTAAAGGGTGATTTTTGTTACTATTATACTAATGGAGATTTAGCACTTGCTACACATTGTAAGAGCAGCTGTTCAAAGGAGCACTACGTCTTTTAAGGCTCTTTATTCAGAGTCACGGTGTTGATGTCCTGTCACGTGTTACAGTGAAAAATAACCGTGTCTCCCACCTTCAGTATTTAAATCGTTAATCTCAGACTGACTTCACTGAATTCTTTTGTTAAATATGAGTAAGTCATAGCCTTGTACCTTTACTAGAACAGACAGTGTCATACAGAGTTGTGGGCTTATATGCACTACCTATTTCCTAATCTGAAATGATTATGCTCTGATTAACTTTGAACTAATATTTTATTTTTACCATTTAAAAGTCTGTTAATTACTTAACCTGGCCCATGTATGACTTTACATATCTGTGTATTGGTTTCATGTTCCTCTAGAAGGTCCAACTTGACACACAACTTGAATCCAACCAGACTGAACACTGACTCCAGGTACAGACCTGATTTCATTACTTAAAAACAATCAAAGTATTGCACATAATACATAATGTATTAAATTATAATGCAATACTTTTAATGTGAAATAGCTCCATTAAAAACATTCATTGTCATGGTAGTGCACGTTTTAATCCAAAAGCATATTCAAATACACAGTTGAATATCCACAGAAAATAAGATTACACACTTTGTTCATATGTAACTCTTCCTCTACAATAATGACGATCACTTTCATGTTTCCTATCATTTTATTAGGGACAGACGAGCCTGAAGGACACAGCTGTGATGACCATGTTCTGTCTCTTATGGCAAAGCAGAAATATAAAACACTGGGTTCTTATCTAAAGTGTTTCAAATCAGATCTCCACCATGTTGCTGCTGAGGACATCAGGTGCTGCAGTTCTTCATCTATGAAGAGAAAAAACGCACTGTTAAAGAATGTTTTGTGTTGTGTATAAAGCACAACAGATTTCAGATAGAACTGTTGTACTGTGGTCTTGGTTTATATCCTCATGGTGAAATGTACATATTTTAAGTCCCTTCTGATAAAAGTGCTGAAAGAAATACAACATTGTACAAATACATAAAATGTCTTTCTACCTCATCAGTACTATTCAAGGTGATAATCTCCCACAGACCTATTGATAACAGTCCAAATCAAGTCTTTCCACTTCTCTCAGTGTGAAAACATAATTCTATAATTAATTTGAGAACTGTTTACAACACTGATGTGTGGAGATTAAAATCATACCTAAACTGTCTAATTCACTGTAAAACTCCATGACATTCGCAGGCCATCTGTAGTTAAGGGAGCAACGCATGGAGTGATGTGTAGATTACTAGTTTGATGATGCATGAGGAGAGGCGGTGGTCGAGTGGCAGAAACTTGGACTATGGGCAGAGAAGGTCTCTGGTTCGTCTTTGGTTCGACTCCATGGAGAGACAACAAAAGTCGAACCTGGATTGATCTGTCCAAAAATCCAAGAGTCTCCCTACCCTCTCTAGTGCCCATGAGCAAGGCACCTCACTCCCCCAACATCTGCTCCCCCGAGCGCCGTACATGGTCGCTCACTGCTCTGTGTGTCCTGCACCAGATGGGTAAAAAGCAGCGATTAAATTTCCCTACCTGCATGAGTGTGCCTTTGCATGTCTGTGCATGTGTTTGGGATGAATAAATGGATTTTAATCTTAATCTTTTAATCTTAATCAGTTGTCTTCCAGTTGACCAGCATGAAGCTGCAGATCTCCACCATGTTGCTGCTGGGGACATCAGGAGCTGCATTAATGAGGAGCAGAAGCGTACTGTTATGAATGTTTTGTGTTGTTTATGAAGCACTACTTATTTCAGCTAGAACCGATGTACTAGGGTCTGGGTTTGTATCCTAATGGTTAAATGCACATACTTTAAATCGCTTTTGATAAAACGTGACAAAGAAATACAACATTGTACACATAGATAAAATGTCTTTCTACCTCATCTGTAATATTCAAGGTGATGATCTCCCACAGAGCTGTTGATAACAGTCCACATCAAGTCTCTCCACTTCCCTCAGTGTGAAAACATAATTATATAATTAATTGGAGAAGTGTTTACAACACTGATGTGTGGACATTATAATGTTATCACTACTGTCTAATTCACTCTACAACTCCATGACAGACTAAATAAACAATGTGAAAATAGTAATGGCGGATATACCATCCTGTATCAGAATATTGGTGAAACAGTTACTATCACATGAAACGTACACGTGTAGCGTATTGATAGTAACTCATTAAAAAAAATAATGTCACAACCAAAACAAGACTGTCGAGTTATCTTGCTTCAATCTGTTCATTAGACGTGATAAATAAACGGTAACTTTTATAACAATTACATATTACAAAAAACTTGAGGCATGTAAGCATATGATGATAGATAAAGCAATAGGTTATGTTGGATAGTTTCAAGGTTACTTACCTCTAGTTCAGCACCAGCGGCTGGCCAGAAGAAGTGGAGCGATCTTCCTTGCCGCACAGGGCAAACGCAGGCAATGTGGAGACGAGCGCTTGGTCATCGAACGTTCTCTCTTCCCCGACCGCAACAGACTTGAAATTGCCTGTGCTCGGGCCCGTTAGTGCTACAACGTAGCCCTAGTTATTATTATTATTATTATTATTTTTCTTAGCTTAAATGAATTGGCTTTTTGAGGGCTTTAATGTGCTCAAAAAGTTGTAGGAGTTTGCAGTAAATTCGAAGGCGGCGTAAAATTACGTATTCTGGAGTATTTTGAAAAGGGCGTGGCAAAATGGCTAAAGAGCGCCACCTACGGAAAAGCCCCTCATTTAGCATTCACCGATCCTCAAAAAAAACAAAGATTATTGTGTATCATGACTAGATGCACAAAAAAGTCCATCAGTGCATTATGAATAACGCAACAGGAAGCCCGCCAGTTTGACTTTAGTGGCCATTTTGGTCATATTCCATATTTTTTCTTTGATGTACTTGTCGTACAGCTTTCATCAGATCAACTTCAAATTTAGACGATCGTCATCACAACAAATTGGAGATCTAAAGTTATTGAAGGATTACGTTTTAGCAAAACCGTCTGACCGTGGTGTGGCGTTAAAGTTTGATTAAACGCCATCAAAACACGGGCTTCTATATCTCAGACTTATTTTGTCCTATCGAGTCCAAACTACACACATAAGACAAGAGTAGAGATATGAAGACATCTATACAGAAATCGTGACTTAAAGTGACAGCGCCCCCTGGTGACAGCAGGAAAAGTCTTGTTTTTGTCACGTTTTATGTTTTTATATACTAGTCGTACAGCTTTTATCAAATCAACTTAATATTTAGACGACTGTCATCACAACAAAATGAAGATCTAAAGTTATTGAAAGATCGACTTTTCGTCAAACCGTGTGATTGTGGCGTGGCGCTAAAGTTTGATGAGACTTCGGTGAAACGCACTAAAACACGAGCTTCTGTATCTTGGACATATTTTGTCTAATCAAGTCCAAACTAGACACATAAGACAATAGTTGCGATATGAAGACATCTATACAGAAATCGTGACTTAAAATGACAGCGCCCCCTGGTGGCAGCAGGAAATGTATAGCTGACACTCTGATGTATTCCTGCTCATCCAATATGCAAAACCATGTCAAACTTTGTTTAATGGGTCTCAAGACATTGATAATGTAGCCATAAGATTATTGTGACTTTTTATCATGCGGTTTATTAATGGCATGGCTTGAAAGTTCATCAGCTCGTCGGAGAGAGTCCCATTGAATCCCATGTTAAAATGCCCAATTTTAGAGTAGAATTAAACCTGTTTACAGCATTATTCAAACTTTGGTTTTAGTCTCAATCGCTATGTTCTTCCTTCATTAAAACTCTGAGGGGGTGAACTTTTTCGTAACTACCTCTATATCGCTATAATAAGCGATATAGTGGTTTGAAATTTACGTGACGTCACAGTGAGCTGCGCCCTCCCTTCTCCTTACTTTTTCCTGTGTCATTGAACACAACTCGAGACTTTCGAAACCTCCCACTCAGTATCGGATGAATAACACAGTTTGATGTTTTGCTTGTTCTGCTGACGGACACGTTAAAGACGTCTGCGCTCCCGTTTCTGTGGTAAGTCAAGCTCAGTATTTTATTTAGATGTGTAGAAGTGATTCGCAGGGTGTTTTAGTACCATGCATTCGAGCTAACGTCCGTTAGCATGGAGGCTAAATACGAACTCCGATCTGGGGCATTAACTCCTGTTTAATGCGAACGGCACTATTACCGACACACACCGATATGAACCGACATGAGTAGGTCCGCCCAGCAGTGGCATGCGTTAGTTTATGAGGTTAAATCTGAGACAGGAGACTGTGTGTGTCCGGTGAATTAGCTCCATCAGGATATCTATTGCTATAAAATGGTTTCACTCGCCAAGGCATTTGACTTGACAATGTTACACAGTTAGTTATTCTACTGAAACAGACTTACAGTGATCAATTGAAACGTGCGTATTTAAAGTCACATCTGTATTTTAAGAGCAGATGTTTAAAGGGGAATTCAACTTCCAAAGCTCTTTATTCAGAGTATTGTTATGATGTCTTACAGAGAAAGCTAAACGTTCTGCTGCCTGCACTGTTTACATTGTAATCTCAGGCAGATTTCACTGAATTGTTCTGTTAAATATAAATAAATTATAGCCTTGTATCTTTATTAGAACAGACAGTGTAATAGAGAATTTGATGCTGATGTACACTAACTATTTCCTAAGCTGAAATGATTATGATCTGTTTAACTTTGAAGTAATACACTTCCTTTTTTACCATTTAAAGTGTGTTAAGGACTTAACCTGGCACATGTATGACTTTACACATTTGTATATTTATGTTGAAATTTTCTCTAGCATGTCCAGCATGAGACAACTGGAATTCAACCACATTGAACACCGACTTCAGGTACAGACCTCTTTTCATTAATTACAAACAACCATGGCAAAGTACTGCACATAATACATTGTGTATTAAATAATATATGCAATACTTTGAATGTGAAATAACTCCATACTGTACATTCATTGTCATGGTAGTGCACGTTTTAATCCAAAAGCATATTCAAATACACAGTTGAATATCCACAGAAAATAAGATTACACACTTTGTTCATATGTAACTCTTCCTCTACAATAATGACGATCACTTTCATGTTTCCTATCATTTTATTAGGGACAGACGAGCCTGAAGGACACAGCTGTGATGACCATGTTCTGTCTCTTATGGCAAAGCAGAAATATAAAACACTGGGTTCTTATCTAAAGTGTATCAAATCAGATCTCCACCATGTTGCTGCTGAGGACATCAGGTGCTGCAGTTCTTCATCTATGAAGAGAAAAAACGCACTGTTAAAGAATGTTTTGTGTTGTGTATAAAGCACAACAGATTTCAGATAGAACTGTTGTACTGTGGTCTTGGTTTATATCCTCATGGTGAAATGTACATATTTTAAGTCCCTTCTGATAAAAGTGCTGAAAGAAATACAACATTGTACAAATACATAAAATGTCTTTCTACCTCATCAGTACTATTCAAGGTGATAATCTCCCACAGACCTATTGATAACAGTCCAAATCAAGTCTTTCCACTTCTCTCAGTGTGAAAACATAATTCTATAATTAATTTGAGAACTGTTTACAACACTGATGTGTGGAGATTAAAATCATACCTAAACTGTCTAATTCACAGTAAAACTCCATGACATTCGCAGGCCATCTGTAGTTAAGGGAGCAACGCATGGAGTTATGTGTAGATTACTAGTTTGATGATGCATGAGGAGAGGCGGTGGTCGAGTGGCAGAAACTTGGACTATGGGCAGAGAAGGTCTCTGGTTCGTCTTTGGTTCGACTCCATGGAGAGACAACAAAAGTCGAACCTGGATTGATCTGTCCAAAAATCCAAGAGTCTCCCTACCCTCTCTAGTGCCCATGAGCAAGGCACCTCACTCCCCCAACATCTGCTCCCCGAGCGCCGTACATGGTCGCTCACTGCTCTGTGTGTCCTGCACCAGATGGGTAAAAAGCAGCGATTAAATTTCCCTACCTGCATGAGTGTGCCTTTGCATGTCTGTGCATGTGTTTGGGATGAATAAATGGATTTTAATGTTAATCTTTTAATCTTAATCAGTTGTCTTCCAGTTGACCAGCATGAAGCTGCAGATCTCCACCATGTTGCTGCTGGGGACATCAGGAGCTGCATTAATGAGGAGCAGAAGCGTACTGTTATGAATGTTTTGTGTTGTTTATGAAGCACTACTTATTTCAGCTAGAACCGATGTACTAGGGTCTGGGTTTGTATCCTAATGGTTAAATGCACATACTTTAAATCGCTTTTGATAAAACGTGACAAAGAAATACAACATTGTACACATAGATAAAATGTCTTTCTACCTCATCTGTAATATTCAAGGTGATGATCTCCCACAGAGCTGTTGATAACAGTCCACATCAAGTCTCTCCACTTCCCTCAGTGTGAAAACATAATTATATAATTAATTGGAGAAGTGTTTACAACACTGATGTGTGGACATTATAATGTTATCACTACTGTCTAATTCACTCTACAACTCCATGACAGACTAAATAAACAATGTGAAAATAGTAATGGCGGATATACCATCCTGTATCAGAATATTGGTGAAACAGTTACTATCACATGAAACGTACACGTGTAGCGTATTGATAGTAACTCATTAAAAAAAATAATGTCACAACCAAAACAAGACTGTCGAGTTATCTTGCTTCAATCTGTTCATTAGACGTGATAAATAAATGGTAACTTTTATAACAATTACATATTACAAAAAACTTGAGGCATGTAAGCATATGATGATAGATAAAGCAATAGGTTATGTTGGATAGTTTCAAGGTTACTTACCTCTAGTTCAGCACCAGCGGCTGGCCAGAAGAAGTGGAGCAATCTTCCTTGCCGCACAGGGCAAACGCAGGCAATGTGGAGACGAGCGCTTGGTCATCGAACGTTCTCTCTTCCCCGACCGCAACAGACTTGAAATTGCCTGTGCTCGGGCCCGTTAGTGCTACAACGTAGCCCTAGTTATTATTATTATTATTATTATTATTATTTCCCTTTGGGGGGCTTTTTCAGGGTCTGGACATGCTCAAAAAGTTATGAAACTTTGCAGGAAATTCAAGGTCTGCGGATATTTTAGTATTATGGAGTAATTGGAATTGGGCGTGGCAAAATGGCTCTACAGCGCCCCCTGGAACCAGCCCCTAGGTTTCCACATAACGGATTTTCATCAAAATCTGGATATAGGTGTATCGTGACCAGTCATGAAAAAAAGTCTCATGGAGCATTATGAAAAACGCAACAGGAAGTCCGCCATTTTGCTTTTAGTGGCCATTTTGGCAATATCCCACATTTTTACTTTTACGTACTTGTCCCAGGGCTTTCATCAGATCAACTTCAAATTCAGATGAGTGTCATCACAACAAGATGGAGATAAAAAATGATTGAGGGATTTTTTTTTTATCACACCGTGTGACCGTGGCATGGCGTTAAAAATTGGTTACACGCCATCAAAACACGGGCATCTGTATCTCGGACATACATGTTCCAATCAAGTCCAAACTAGACATGTAAGACAATAGTCCCCGCCTGATGACATCTATGCATAAATGATGACTTAAAACCGCAGCGCCCCCTGGTGGCAACAGGAAATGTCTTGTTTTTTGCTTGTCTTACACTTGGATGAATTTCTCCTCATCCACTGACCTCAACCATGTCAAACTGTATCAAATGGGTCCCAAGACATTGACAATGAAGACATAAGATTACCGTGACTTTTCGTCAAACGCCATATGAATGGCGTGGCATTAAAGTTCATCAACTCGCCGTGAAACACGAAATTGCTGTAACTTCAGTGTTCATGATTCTATCTCTCTCAAACTACATGTGTGTAACAACAGCCCCCCCCTGAAGATATTCATATGGTTTTAAGAAATGGGCGTGGCAAAAAAACTGACCAGCGCCCCCTATAGGGCAACCCCGGCACTACGATGGCCGACATTTATACAAATCTATCGGGACATGTGTCGTTTCATAACAAACAAAAAAATATCTTGGATAGGTATGCTTGACCAAACAGGGAGGCCGCCATTTTGGATTAAGTGGCCATTTTTTTTCCATATTCCACATTTTTACTTGATGCACTTGTCCCAGGGCTTTCATCAGATTAACTTCAAATTAAGATCAGTGCCATCACAACAAGATGGAGATAAAAAGTGATTAAGAGATTGACCTTTCGTCACACCGTGTGACCGTGGCGTGGCGTCTTGAGTTTGATTAAACGCCATCAAAACACGAGGTTCTGTATCTCGGACATACATTGTCCAATCGAGTCCAAACTAGACATGTAAGACAAGGGTGCCATCCTGATGACATCTACACAGAAATTATGACTTGAAATCACAGCGCCCCCTGGTGGCTACAGGAAGTGACATGTTTTATACTTTGATGAACTGCTCCTGGCTGATTTACAATATACAGCTCAAATCAGATCAGTCAAGTCATTAGATCATGGTCAGAATTGTGACGTTTCCTCAAACCGTGTAAACATTGATGTGCGGCGAAGGATTTTCCTTCGCCAAAGGACACGATGTTATCATAACTCCACTGTGCATTGTCCTATCACTACAAAACTTCTGTCACATGGTCAGAGTCCAAGCCTGAACAGCTCTATGTGTCAATATTTCCTCAGTGTCATAGCGCCACCTACTGATTCGCCAGGAAACAGGAAGTACTTTGTTAATCCACTCTGCATTATCCAACCGGCTCCAAACTACTGACCTATGATCACAATCCTGAATAGAACAGCTCCATATATGAATATTAGTTCAGGATCATAGCGCCACCTATTGATCAGTGTGAAAATTAAGTTGCGGAAACATTGTCCAATTGACACAAAATTTCTCACGCTACATCAGAGCGCCTACTTGAACAGATCTATATGTCTGTGCGTAATAATAGTGATGGCGCCACCTACTGGCAAACCTACTGCCGCAGAGCGCAAAACGCATGCAACGTGGAGAAGTGCATGCTCGATCGATGATGTGCGCTTGGTCATCGATCGCTCTCTCCACCGACCGCAACAGGCTTCAACGTGCGGGTGCTCGGGCCCGCAAGTGCTACAACGTAGCCCTAGTTATTATTATTTCCCTTTGGGGGGCTTTTTCAGGGTCTAGGCATGCTCAAAAAGTTATGAAACTTTGCAGGAAATTCAAGGTCTGCGGATATTTTAGTATTCTGGAGTAATTGGAATTGGGCGTGGCAAAATGGCTCTACAGCGCCCCCTGGAACCAGCCCCTAGGTTTCCACATAACGGATTTTCATCAAAATCTGGATATAGGTGTATCGTGACCAGTCATGAAAAAAAGTCTCATGGAGCATTATGAAAAACGCAACAGGAAGTCCGCCATTTTGCTTTTAGTGGCCATTTTGGCAATATCCCACATTTTTACTTTTACGTACTTGTCCCAGGGCTTTCATCAGATCAACTTCAAATTCAGATGAGTGTCATCACAACAAGATGGAGATAAAAAATGATTGAGGGATTTTTTTTTTATCACACCGTGTGACCGTGGCATGGCGTTGAAAATTGGTAACACGCCATCAAAACACGGGCATCTGTATCTCGGACATACATGTTCCAATCAAGTCCAAACTAGACATGTAAGACAATAGTCCCCGCCTGATGACATCTATGCATAAATGATGACTTAAAACCGCAGCGCCCCCTGGTGGCAACAGGAAATGTCTTGTTTTTTGCTTGTCTTACACTTGGATGAATTTCTCCTCATCCACTGACCTCAACCATGTCAAACTGTATCAAATGGGTCCCAAGACATTGACAATGAAGACATAAGATTACCGTGACTTTTCGTCAAACGCCATATGAATGGCGTGGCATTAAAGTTCATCAACTCGCCGTGAAACACGAAATTGCTGTAACTTCAGTGTTCATGATTCTATCTCTCTCAAACTACATGTGTGTAACAACAGCCCCCCCCTGAAGATATTCATATGGTTTTAAGAAATCTCATCTCATCTCATTTTCATCCGCTTATCCGGGGTCGGGTCGCGGGGGGAGCAGCTCAAGCAGGGGGCCCCAGACTTCCCTTTCCCGGGCCACATTGACCAACTCTGACGGGGGGATCCCGAGGCGTTCCCAGGCCAGTGTTGAGATATAATCTCTCCACCTAGTCCTGGGTCTTCCCCGAGGTCTCCTCCCCACTGGACGTGCCTGAAACACCTCCCAAGGAAGGCGCCCAGTGGGCATCCTTACCAGATGCCCGAACCACCTCAGCTGACTCCTTTCTAAGTGAAGGAGCAGCGGCTCTAATCCGAGTTCCTCACGGATGGCTGAGCTTCTCACCCTATCCCTAAGGGAGACGCCAGCCACCCTTCTGAGAAAACTCATCTCGGCCGCTTGTACCCGTGATCTCGTCCTTTCGGTCATCACCCAGCCCTCATGACCATAGGTGAGGATAGGAACGAAGATCGACCGGTAGATCGAGAGCTTTGCCTTGCGGCTCAGCTCTCTTTTCGTTACAACGGTGCGGTAAAGCGAACGCAATACCGCCCCCGCTGCTCCGATTCTCCGGCCAATCTCACGCTCCATAGTACCCTCACTCGCGAACAAGACCCCAAGGTACTTGAACTCCTTCACTTGGGCTAAGGACTCATTTCCTACCCGGAGTAAGCAATCCATCGGTTTCCTGCTAAGAGTCATGGCCTCAGATTTAGAGGTGCTGATCCTCATCCCAGCCGCTTCACACTCGGCCACCAGCCGATCCAGTGAGTGCTGAAGGTCACAGGCCGATGATCCAATGAGGACCACGTCATCTGCAAAAAGCAGTGACGAGATCCTCAGACCACCGAACTGCAACCCCTCCCCACCACGACTACGCCTCGATATCCTGTCCATGTATATCACAAACAGGATTGGTGATAAGGCGCAGCCCTGGCGGAGACCAGCATCCACTGAGAACGAAACTGACTGGCTGCCGAGGACGCGAACACAGCTCTCGCTTTGGGAGTACAGGGATTGGATGGCCCTGAGGATAGACCCCCTTACCCCATACTCCCGCAGCACCTCCCACAGTTTCTCCCGGGGGACCCGGTCATACGCCTTCTCCAGATCCACAAAACACATGTAGACCGGATGGGCATACTCCCAGGCCCCCTCCAGGATCCTTGCGAGAGTGAAGAGCTGGTCTGTAGTTCCACGTCCGGGGCGAAAACCGCATTGTTCCTCTTCAATCTGAGGTTCGACGATCGGCCGAACCCTCCTTTCCAGCACCTTGGAGTAGACTTTACCAGGGAGGCTGAGAAGTGTGATGCCCCGGTAATTGGCACACACTCTCTGGTCCCCCTTTTTGAACAGGGGAACCACCACCCCAGTTTGCCACTCCTTTGGCACTGTACCCGACTCCCACGCGATGTTGAATAGGCGTGTCAACCATGACAGCCCCTCAACACCCAGAGCCTTTAGCATTTCTGGCCGGATCTCATCAATCCCTGGGGCCTTGCCACTGCGGAGATGTTTGACCACCTCAGTGACCTCCACCAGGGAAATTGACGATGAAACACCATCAACCTCGAGCTCTGCCTCCAACATAGAGGGCGTGTTATTCGGATTCAGGAGTTCCTCAAAGTGTTCCTTCCAACGTCCGACAACCTCCTCAGTTGAGGTCAACAGAGTCCCATCCTTACTGTACACAGCTTGGATGGTTCCCCGTTTCCCCCTCCTGAGGTGCCGGATAGTCTTCCAGAAACACTTTGGTGCCGACCGAAAGTCCTTCTCCATGACCTCTCCGAACTTCTCCCACACCCGCTGCTTAGCCTCCGACACGGCAGCAGCTGCAGCCCTTCGGGCCTGTCGGTACCCTGCAACCGAGTCAGGAGTCCTCCAGGATATCATATCCCGGAAGGCCTCCTTCTTCAATCGGACGGCTTCCCTGACCACCGGTGTCCACCACGGTGTCCGAGGGTTACCGCCCCTTGAGGAGCCTAAGACCCTGAGGCCACAGCTAGCCGCCACAGCTTCAGCAATGGAGGCTTTGAACACCGCCCACTCCGGCTCAATGCCCCCAACCTCCACAGGAATGCCAGAAAAACTCCGCCGGAGGTGTGAGTTGAAGATACCTAGGACGGGGGCCTCCTCCAGACGTTCCCAGTTCACCCGCACTACTCGTTTGGGCTTACCAGGTCTATCCGGAAATTTCCCCCACTCCCTGATCCAACTCACAACCAGATGGTGGTCGGTTGACAGTTCCGCCCCTCTCTTTACCCGAGTGTCCAAAACATGCGGCCTCAGATCAGATGACACGATCACAAAATCGATCATTGATCTTCGGCCTAGGGTACTCTGGTACCAGGTACACTTATGAGCACCCTTATGTTCGAACATGGTGTTTGTTATGGACAATCCATGGCTAGCACAGAAGTCCAATAACAAACGACCGCTCGGGTTCAGATCAGGGAGGCCGTTCCTCCCCACCACGCCTCTCCAGGTGTCTCCATCGTTGCCCACGTGGGCGTTGAAGTCACCCAGCAGAACTACGGAGTCCCCTACTGGAGCCCCATACAGGACTCCATTCAGGGTCTCCAAGAAGGCCGAGTACTCTGAACTGCTGTTTGGTGCATACGCACAAACAACAGTCAGAGTTTTCCCCCCTACAACCCTTAGGCGCAGGGAGGCGACCCTCTCGTCTACCGGGGTAAACTCCAACACCGCGGCGCTCAGCCGGGGATTTATGAGTATCCCCACACCCGCCCGACGCCTCACGCCCTTGGCAACTCCGGAGAAGAATAAAGTCCAACCCTTATCCAGGAGTATGGTACCAGAGCTGAGACTGTGCGTGGAGGTAAGCCCCACCAGATCTAACTGATAGCGCTCCACCTCCCTCACAAGCTCCGGTTCCTTTCCCCACAGCGAGGTGACGTTCCACGTCCCCAGAGCCAGCTTCTGCCGCCCGGGTCTGGTCCGTCGAGACCCCCTACCTTCGCTGCCACCCATGTGGCTGCGCACCCGACCCCAACGGGTCTTCCCACAGGTGGTGGGCCCATGAGATGAAAAGAGGGGGGGTGCCACGTAGTTTGTTCGGGCTATGCCCGACCGGGCTCCGTGGCAAACCCGGCCACCAGACGCTCGCCATCGAGCCCTCCGTCTGGGCCTAGCTCCAGACGGGGGCCCCGGGCTTCCTCCGGGCTGGGTCCCATCTCCTCTTTCGTCGATATTCATTGAGGGTTTTGAACCATTCTTAGTCTGGCCCCTCACCTGAGACCACTCTGCCATGGGAGACCCTACCAGGAGCACAAGGCTCCAGACAACACAGCCCTCAGGTTCACGGGGACACGCAAACCTCTCCACCACGATAAGGTGACGGTTCAAGGAGAGGGTTTTAAGAAATGGGCGCGGCAAAAAAACTGACCAGCGCCCCCTATAGGGCAACCCCGGCACTACGATGGCCGACATTTATACAAATCTATCGGGACATGTGTCGTTTCATAACAAACAAAAAAATATCTTGGATAGGTATGCTTGACCAAACAGGGAGGCCGCCATTTTGGATCAAGTGGCCATTTTTATTCCATATTCCACATTTTTACTTGATGCACTTGTCCCAGGGCTTTCATCAGATTAACTTCAAATTGAGATCAGTGCCATCACAACAAGATGGAGATAAAAAGTGATTAAGAGATTGACCTTTCGTCACACCGTGTGACCGTGGCGTGGCGTCTTGAGTTTGATTAAACGCCATCAAAACACGAGGTTCTGTATCTCGGACATACATTGTCCAATCGAGTCCAAACTAGACATGTAAGACAAGGGTGCCATCCTGATGACATCTACACAGAAATTATGACTTGAAATTACAGCGCCCCCTGGTGGCTACAGGAAGTGACATGTTTTATACTTTGATGAACTGCTCCTGGCTGATTTACAATATACAGCTCAAATCAGATCAGTCAAGTCATTAGATCATGGTCAGAATTGTGACGTTTCCTCAAACCGTGTAAACATTGATGTGCGGCGAAGGATTTTCCTTCGCCAAAGGACACGATGTTATCATAACTCCACTGTGCATTGTCCTATCACTACAAAACTTCTGTCACATGGTCAGAGTCCAAGCCTGAACAGCTCTATGTGTCAATATTTCCTCAGTGTCATAGCGCCACCTACTGATTCGCCAGGAAACAGGAAGTACTTTGTTAATCCACTCTGCATTATCCAACCGGCTCCAAACTACTGACCTATGATCACAATACTGATCTGAACAGCTCCATATATGAATATTAGTTCAGGATCATAGCGCCACCTACTGATCAGTGTGAAAATTAAGTTGCGGAAACATTGTCCAATTGACACAAAATTTCTCACGCTACATCAGAGCGCCTACTTGAACAGATATATATGTCTGTGCGTAATAATAGTGATGGCGCCACCTACTGGCAAACCTACTGCCGAAGAGCGCAAAACGCATGCAACGTGGAGAAGTGCATGCTCGATCGATGATGTGCACTTGGTCATCGATCGCTCTCTCCACCGACCGCAACAGGCTTCAACGTGCGGGTGCTCGGGCCCGCAAGTGCTACAACGTAGCCCTAGTTTTTAATTATTATTATTAAAACAATTTGCCTTAAAAAAAAAAAAGTACAATAAAATGAGACAAACAGGCTTCATTTCAACAAAATATACAACAATAATTAAGACGAAAAATCGGTTATTGTAAGAATAATATCCTGCAGGACAAGTATAATTTGATAGAAACAACAAAGTGAATCAAACCTCAGCTGAATTTGCAAAGAGGAGTAATGGGAAGGCAGACCTTTGAACCGTAGTCATAATGATACAATGACCTTCACATAGCTAAGTGCCAGATCAAAGCCATGAGCAGCTCATCAGAAATGTATACTGCAGCAACTGGAGCTTAACCAACCACGGTGGAGGAGGGAGCGAGAGAGGCAGTCGGCAGAGCATACCGCTTCATTTCTCCAGCACCTTCCCTTTGTTGTAAATAAAACATTATTTCAGATGTTCAATTAAGATAAGTACCCTTAATTTAAGACCTCAGTCAATGTGCTGCCATCATTATTCAGCCCACAGAACGCCTGGGCCACGGCTCCAGCTACGGCCTAGCACACAATCACTCAGGGGCCCCAGCAAGCAGGGGAAATCGCAGTCAATTTCTGGAGCACTCATTTGCTTAACAAGGGGAAAATCAGAGGGAGCTGAGGCAGAGCGGAGAGGAGAGGAGAGGAGAGGAGAGGAGAGGAGAGGAGAGGAGAGGAGAGAAAAGGAGAAGAGAGGAGAGAAAAAGAGAGGAGGGGACACATGTGGAGAGAAGAGAAAAAATATGCTTTATATTTACCAGCCGGCTGGTATTGTTTTCACCTTGCCTATGTGTGTGTGTGTGTGCGTGTGTGTGTGTGTGTGTGT
The DNA here is from genome assembly GCF_949316205.1 of Platichthys flesus. Lineage (NCBI taxonomy): Eukaryota > Metazoa > Chordata > Actinopteri > Pleuronectiformes > Pleuronectidae > Platichthys > Platichthys flesus. The sequence continues at coordinate 14,010,315 of NC_084953.1, read as the reverse complement.
GTGTGTGTGTGTGTGTGGGTGTGTGTGTGTGTGTGTGTGTGTGTGTGTGTGGCAAAATGTGGCCCTAAAAAGACATACTGTGTCGGGAACAGCCACAAAGGGCAGGTTCAAGGATTGTGTCTAGACCGGGTGTTTACACATTTCCGATCACAAGTGATTGGGTATCACTCCCCTTATTTATATGCAAATAATCACTTGCGTCCTTTCTGTTAGCAAATTATGTTGATTTTACCCAGCTTGAGTTTGAGCGATGTGTCTGATGACGATATTTGTATGTGCATGAAACAAACATATGGACACTCAGAAGCATAAAAAATTTTTTAAACTGCAGCAGGTCACAAGACACAGCTGAGTAGGCCGTCCTTAATAAGTGGCACGGGACCTATTGCATTCATGAAGAAAAAAATGTGCCACATGCATCACAGACCTCTGAATGTGGTCTGATTGATCGGATCTCAGGACGCATTTGGGTGTAGAGCTGGTACTTAGAGCTGTGTACTTGTGATCACATCACTGAGGCCTAATCTTAATACCAGGTCTGAACGGGCCCAGAGAGACAAACCCACAGTCGAGTCTGTTTGACTCACAAAACTTGTGATGCATTGCTTAGATCGAAATCAAGGCAGAGATTGAAGGCTGTGGTCCACCCAATAACCCATGAGTATTAAAGTAATAATGTAGTTGTGAATGCTGAATCCTCATGTATCGGATCATCAACATATTGAAGGGTGTCATGGCTAGTGTGATCCAAGGCAAGATTGTCTCTAGTTAGGGGAGAATATCTTTTTTATTTTATTTTTGTAAATATGTCCAAAGTTGCTTTAGAGACTACAGGAGCACTCTCTTATGAGAAATCACTGCATTTGCCAAAATCCAACACCATAAACAACTTCCAGGGGAGATGTATAAAGCCCTTGACAGTGTAAAAAGCTCCTGGGCTCTCATCTGATTGTGGGAGGACTTTGTTTGTACTTCGTTACAGCACTGATACAAGATTAGATAAACAATGTGCTATCTCTACCCTGCATCTTTTTGACTCTGCAAAGTCCACTTTCCAATTCCACCAGTGACCTTCACAGTGGTCTGGTTGGCAGACACTAGAATTCAGAAGGACATAAAGGGAAGGACAAACTATTGTGTAGGAGAAAACATGCATAAAGACACGCATGCATATATTCATCTGCCAGACGTTATCACCTGATGTCAAAAAGCCCTCAGACCCCACATAGAAAATTAACGCAGGAATGAGAGTGTCTGTTTCTCATTTAAATGCAGTATCCATCAGCTAAAAACCTCCCTGAGGGGTAACGGTGAGCGCTTGTACCTCCGGAGGATGAACAAAAGTGAATGCTCCAAGGGGCTGTAGTGGATCTAAAAGCCGTGGTCACCGGAACCAAAGTGTCCTAAATATAGCTCGGCTCTGCCTCACTCTGCATGGCTCTGCACCATCATATTACGCTTCCCTCAGAGATACAGTGTCTGGCCGTCTCCTGTTCTCTTGCCACCAGACAGACAACCTTGACCGGTGAGAACTGCAGCAGGGACAAAGGGGCTGGGTTGACTTTACTTTGGTTTGACTCTGACTCTGTGTGAGTGCGTGCGGCCGATTAAACATGTTCACCTCGTTTTTAAGTCGTTTAACTGCTCAACAAATCAGTCATTTCAGTTTCCGCCATCTGGTCAAATTAAAGCAGATTCACATCTACGAGCGAGCTTGCACATCTGAGTGCACTGTAGCGCAGGGAAAGAGATCGAGAAACGTGCAAGACCTGGCACATTTATTCCTAGCTGCAGCTTCTCACCTTCTCTACCCCAGCTAGTGTTAATTAAGAACCTCATTAACAGGAAGTCATGTGAGCGTGCTTTGTGCATTTATCTTCCACTAGTTCTCATTTTGTTGAGGGGGAAAGATGAGCAGAGTGGTGGTTAGGTGAGAATTAAATTAAAATTCTGTCTTTAAAAATGTTTAACTCAGAGAATAGAGAGCAATTAACTTGGGTAAAACGTGCGGAATCTATGAAGGTGTTAGCGCTGCGCAGATATATATTGGATGTGTATTAAATCTCACCTACATCAGATGTCAAACACCAGCTCTGTCTACAACATTTTATATCCGTCAAACTCTTGAAACAAAACAACAACAGGGGGGAATTGTGAGAGTAGAAGACAAACACATTGAAAGAGAGATTGGAAGAGAGAGAGAGAGAGCGAGAGAGAGAGAGAGAGAGAGAGAGAGAGAGAGAGAGAGAGAGTGGAAGACAGATTCAGAGAGAGAGAGAGAGGAAGACAGATTCAGAGAGAGAGGAAGAGAGAGAGAGAGAGAGACAGATGCAGAGAGAGAGCGAGCTAGGGCATTGACAGTGATACAAACTGCCCTGGCCTCTCCCCTGGTCTCCTGAGTGGCAGGGTCTGTGCTAGCCTGTCAGCCTGTCTGTCATCACCATTGCTTAGTATTCTCCTTAAGACGATCCGCCTGCTCATTATACACAGACTCTTGCTTTGGACTGACATGTTTTCTTTACATCAATATTTCCATTGAAGCTCAAATGTCCCCTTTTCCCCCAAAGAACGTGAAGGGCAGCAAGTTTGCCCACTAAGCTTTCATTTTTTTTTTCGAGATGGAATAATATTGCATAAGAAACTTTCTCATCCTGGTGATGCTGTGATATGATATGGAGAAGGAGAATAAATGACCACAGTGCGTTTTATCAAACTGACGACGAAAATAAAAAAGGCTGATACAGTAACAGCGCTACCTGCTAGATGGGGCCATTCTTCTCATATCTCAATTGCTCTCACAACCAACTTTAATTTCCTCTAAAAGACGACATTATCGGAAGCCAAGGTTAAAGGAACGAGCCAATTTAATAATGATCTTAGCTGTGCTATCTACCGGCTGGAGGATGAAGCATCCAGCCAAAACAACGTCGAGAAAAAGTGATATTAGTACTGCAGTGTCATTGTGTCTTTGGTGAGGAATGGGAATTAAGAGAGATGCATGGCCAGTAGAAAACACCACAACACTAAAACTACTGGGAGAGATATTACATTATAATGGGAAAAACTCAATAGCTTTATATCTTTGGCAACATAGAAAATAAAGGTTTCTGTGAATATGAGAAAAATGTGCAGTTCTGTCAAAAAAACTAAATTTCCACGTTTAGTTTACACAAAAGATCCTTAACCTGAGGTGGATGTTAAAATGTAAACATACCTATAGCTAACTGGAATACCCAATCCCAATAATACAAAAGACCACTTTCAATAAAAGTAGCCTGGAAAGTAACTCTTTTGTAATTGGGTATGAACATTGTTTTCTTTAATAATGCGCTGTTGGGCGGGAATATTCCCACAGAGCATGTGCTTTCATTTATCCTATTCCATGTTATCTGTCAACTTTTCAAAGAGAGGCGAGCTGTCAGTGGTGTGAAAGACCCCCTTGCTCACTGTGTCACTCTCATTATAAGCCTAAAAAACAAGACAGATATTCAATTTAGATAAGTCCCCAGAACATGCTTGCCTCGCCTACATGAGACAATGCTCTATTTCTCTCGACCATGCTCCACAGAACATGGATGCTGCATTGTCCCTCACTCCGGCAAGGCTAAGCCGAAGAAATTTCCAATTATGGATCGAAAGGACGGTGAGGAGAGAAGTGATAGAGAGCTAGTGTGAGCGAGAGGAAAAATACTGTGGGGGTACCATTAAAAGGAGTCTCTCCTTTTGTTGGGGCGCCTTGTAGTTCCTATATTTATCTAAAGTCCGACAAAAAAGTTGATTTCCTTAGAGTGTTGGGCTACTCATGGCAGGAGGAATGAAGTGTGGAAGAGAGATGGAGACACATGAGATAAAAGGTGTGCAAAACGAAAGCTATTGACAGCCAGAAATAGAGAGGAATGCATCAGTGAGAGTCCTGAATGCTTCCTCCATACCTCCTGTGGGGAAGGATAATGATGAGGCACGAGGACAAACCCTGACTGTGTACCAAAAAAATCAGTATTAGGCCAAGAACTGGCTTCCAAGCGAAAACAAAAACAATAACTAGTCATTAGTCTTCATGTGATTATTTCCTATGAGAACATTATCGTAACAGCTGAATTGAATTATAACTGTTTTAAGGTGCAATTAAAAACATCTAGGACATAGAGATTTGATGTTTAATTTTTGGACCTTTGTTTTCAAATACATTGTTAGTGGATATATACCATGATTACACCTCTGTATATCATTAGAATATACATTTATACAGAATAACATATTTCTGACTGACAAAACGTCTTTTTAAAACCCCACATCATCAATCTGAATTTGTCACCTTTGGTAACAGCCTGTAAATGCAAATGCGGGCACACACAAAACATATCCTTCCCAAAACAAGCTGTTCGGCTTGCAGTAATGAAAAAGGAGTCAACTGCCTTCAGGTGCCGCTGTGCTGATGTGTGTTGGCAGGCGTCGCCTTCGCCAGTGTAGAAAAACACAGAGAAATCTGCTCTGCTGTCCTGCCTCCCTCAACCATGGAGGAGAGCAGAGACGGACTGACAGCGTTTGGAGCAGCATCTGGGATCCACAGCCAAGACCCAGACCACAGCAGCAGCCCACGTCGCTCAGAGAGAGAGGGCGAGAGAGCTGGCTCCGCACTCTCCAACAGCCCCAGATGAGCCACTGGATCTGTCAGCACCAGATGTTTGTGTAAGTGCACTTTGGTCTATACCTCCTTCACCACAGTGAAACTGATGATATATTCCCCATGCTTATTTGGTGTAGATTATATGCTACACAGCACAGGTTACAGATTAATCCCAACACATAAACAGAGGAGCCGTGAGGACAGGTGTTAGGAGCCGGTCGTATTACTCAACGACTGGTGAGCCTCAGAGCACGAGAACAGACGTGAATACTTCGTTAAGCTAACGAAGGTGCCAGCATTCATTTTCACTCAATCTGCTGTGATTTACAATGGGACAGACAATCACAAACTCCATCAGGGGTGCCCACAACTCCCTCAGTAGACAAGCTACGACCTCTATTTAAGCACCTTAGACAGTTCAAAGGGCAAACTCAGGCACGGACGAATCCTAAATATTCAAACCTTTTAATCTACGGCACAGAAACGGCATCCATTAGGTGGCTTTTCTCCACCTGCTGTCAAAAACCTCATGAATAGGCCGTTATTATGCAAGGTTCATGTAATCCACTGACACTGGAGGGAGTTTGGATTATCGGGCACCAAACCAATGTGGGGATTTCCGAGGCTCATGAGGGACCCTTCATCAATATTCATGAAGTATTCCTGGGCTTCCCTACTGTATGGCAAAGCCTGTGTTAATATTCATGAGGTCAGGATTGTGATCTAGTGTGTGTGTGTGTGTGTGTGTTAATAACAGGGGGAAGCCCATGTTGTTAGGTAATGGCAGAGAGAGAGAGAGAGAGAGAGAGAGAGAGAGAGAGAGAGAGAGAGAGAGAGAGAGAGAGAGAGAGAGAGAGAGAGAGGAAGTTTCAGGACCATGGACAGTGCTTCTTTAGTGTGAGCATAGAACACAGAAAAATGTGATAACATGGAGGATTTGGGAGGTGGAAATGTTACAGCACTAGTCATATTGGTTGATTATTGATATTGTGTTGATATTACATACATGATAATATCAATCCAGAATATTGTAAATCAGAAGTGTCTTTATGCAGTCAGATATGGGGAGTATGATAATTAGTTATAATGACCATGTTACACCATGTGCTGGGAAAACAGGTCCCTTCTCATTTAAGGCTCACTTGTGTTATTGCTCTTCTCTCTCATTGACTCTATGTTCACTTGGAGCTGAAACTGTAAGTTTTAGTTACAACCACAAAAAATGTGCATACTAAGAACATGATGTTATTTATCAGTCTTTACTTTTCTCTGCTTTGGCTCTGTATCAGTGGAGTACTTACAGACATTTGTGCTGTTAGTACGATGTCAGTGTGTGTGTGTGAGTGTTTGAACAATAATAATAATTTAATACATTAATGGTAACAATGGGCAATGTGATCACTCTGACCCACTTTGATCAATGGGATCATCATCTATCGAGACAGTCATGCTAGGTCTTAGTAATTTGTAGTATTTTGAGGATAATACATTTGCTAAAATTGAAAAAAATAATAATGAACAATGTTAAAGAGGAAATTAACTGATAGTATTATTATTATTATTGAAACTTTTTTCAAATGATTTAAACTTTCTATAGATACTTTTATAATATCCTTATCGTGCTTCAATAATTTTTGAGGGAAAATCTGATATGGTGACACCCCTATGTCAAAGTAATCAGCAAAGAAGAGAGAGGCAGTACTGCTGATTGCTTGTTCATTCGGGGGTGTCCAAAAATGTATGTCAGGTCATGTTGGACACAAAATGGAGAACATTTTTTGTATTCACACTAACTCCAATTACTTTATGTTGCTTAAATAAAGAATGCACTGCAACATACAATAAGGTCAATAAAAGAAGAATCCAAACTGACACTAATGTGAAACACCACAACAAAGTTAAAGTTTCCAAGCACTTAAATAAGTTTCGTACTGATGCTGCTCTAATGATCACAGCAGGACCCAAACCGGCACATATGCAAACAACTAGACAGACGGTTTTCCTCTCAGTGAATTCAGCACTTTCACAAATTGTAAAATAAAAGCAATTAAAGTGCAGGAGCAGCAACAGCAGCAACAAAACAGACTCAGCAGAGGGCAGATGTCCCAGCACATTGCAGAACACAGATAGCTTTATCAGGACATTAACAGAGCAGCGGATAGCGCAGAAGCCAACAATATCAAGTCTGCTAACAAGTGGGCCAACTGGCCAACAAGCCAGCCAGAAAAGCAGAGACATACACTGTAGAGGGAGCCAATGGTGTCTGAAGTTTGGAGCAGGTTCATCCTTCAAACACTCTGTGACCACACAGCTCGACCGGGGCCAACTGTCAGTCAAGTGGATTATAAGGTAAGAGGCAGAAACAATTCTGAAGAAGCAGTTTGTTGTGGACATTTGTTTTTGACTTAAACATTAACCTAAGCAGAGTTCACTGCTCTGGCCTGAACTTGTTGCCTCAGTTATTTTTCTCCAAGAAACAATGCAAGCTTAATTCCCTGTACAACACACACACAACCTCCCTCCTGCTAACACACACACACACATACACACACACACAATCCCTCCTGATAATACACACACACACTCACAATATATACATGCAAGCCACCCCACACAGTCCTACACCCTCACATACACACATTCCTATGTAAACATCTAGACACAGGCTGCTCCCCTCTGAGTGAGTGCAGCAGAGCGCAAGCTGCTTAATAACTGGCAATGATGGGCTGCTCGGTCCCAGTCGGAGACCGACCTGAAGCGCTCTGCCCAGGATGTCAACTCTACTCACGTCAATTACCACTCACTGCTACAGCCAGCCTGCACAACAGCACTGACTGACATCTTGATAGCACTCCCACTACTGTAGGCTATGGTGACTTTGGATATGGGTTTGTGGTTGTCACAATGTCAAACACCTTCTCCCCCAAGTGTCAAGTAGCCACTCAACTCCAGAGCCTGTTTACTGGGGATAAGATGTACAGGGGAACAATTTGAGGTTACAGAAGGGGGTGAATTCAGACAGACACTACAGCAGTGGAAGATTTAAGTAATATGTCAGATTGACAGATAGTGTCACAACCATTGCAGGATATAGTTGCAAAACTTTACTGGTGTGTAGATGGGATCAAAATGGAGGTCGAGTCAGAGTGGAAGTTGGGTATTGAAACACTTCGGTTAAATCACAGATCACTGAAGCCCACTCTCTGGTATTTCTTATTTAAAGAAGAATTTATTAACTTGCCGGCAGCAGTGAAATGATAAACCAGCACTGTCACGTCACCAGTATTACTGGGCTAGAAGATTTTCTAAGCTGCCTAGAACTTAATGGAACGGCAATTATCCATCCGGCCTGTAGCCAGGCAAGTCATATGAGTTACTAATCTCCATCAGTCACTGTATAGAAGGTTTGATAAACTTGGTATTAGCCAATATCAAAAACTTTCATCTAATTTTGACTCCTGAATTGTTCAGTTTGACATGAATCTTCTCCAAGACAACAACCACAACATATGGTGAACAAACTGCGAAACAAGTTGGGCCTAAACATGCAAACATCAGCACCTACATCTTAATTCACATGGCATTCCATTATATCAGAGGATCATGGTACATGTTTCCTACCAATTCACAAAGAAAACCTAAATAAATATGAGCTCTGCCAACCCTACTTGATACTTCCCAACTAATTCCAAAGCAAATAACCATACACGCTGGAGGTGGATACACTGGAGCTGGAGCCAAGAGCAAATCTTGGCAGGCAAACCACCAGGCACCATGACTAATACATCGCCCACAAGATGATATGTCAGACTGCAACAAACCAGCCCAAAAGAAACTCCTGCTTCTAACTAACTGTCTCCAACCATTGGCGAACTATTCCTTGAAAAGGTGCACAGAAATGAGTCAAGCTTGATGACATTTTATATCCAGTGAACATGTTTGGAATTGTTCCAAATATCAGTTGCATCACTTTTTCTATGCACAGAAAACACATGAAATCGAACAGGACTTTTTCTTTCTGAATCCAGGACACCGAGAGATACCTCGTCTCACTTGCTGATCTGTAGCCCAGGATGGATCGCTCTGTGAGGTAGTTTGACTTGTCAGTAAAATTAACATCAGTCCAACCAGCTAGAGAAGACAGCTGTCAACCTTCTAATTTAGGGGCTGTCAGTAACTATTAACTTTATCACCGTCAAACCTGACTTACCGGTAGATTTTTCATTATTACCATGAGTAAGATGATGTAGCTGTCTTGAATAAAAAGTTATTTGTGAGAGTTATTATTTAATGATGTTGCAGGATAGCTGAACAAATAAAACAAAAACTGGAATTCCAAAAGCAATACTGAATCCATAATATTACAATTGTATGATATGTCATGCCCCTTTCGCTGCTGTTGTCCAAAATCTATTAAAACAAATAAAAGAGTCATACTTATATATATGTTTTATACCGACCACAACCAGGGTATACTGAAATAACTCTGCATCTACATCGTGACTGCTCATGTTCAGGGATAAAGTTTACACTTGTGTGACGAGCTGAGAGAAATGCAGCCCTATGTTTGCTATATAGCAGGGGCTTATGTTATTAAACATATTCAAAGTAATGTTGTGGTCTGGATATATCCAGTTCTGCCACTGTAACTTATGAAAAGGATTCCTGTGGGTTTGTAAATAATGATTAGAAACCCCTGGCCTTGGTCTGCATGTTCCGCTGATGTGGTTCTTGCAACCTCTTCAATAAGACAGTTCAGCTCAATGGGGATTTCCACATGGTCCACGTTGATCACATCTTGGCCTGGACTTGAACGGGCCCTTTATGATAGAGAGCAGGAGGGTCTCCCATCTCTCCAGACTCTAATATACAAGACCTGCTCCTTTGAAATTGACTGTGACCTCTGCCACACTTGCAATGGACTAGTGCTCTCCACTGTATGGGATTTCTGATCTCCCTCCGCTGTTCTCTCTGCTCTTTTATCAGCCATGTTCTATTTTTTGGCAGGGATATTAAAGTGTGCACAGTGACACTGGCACACCCATGGACACTTAATCCTTACATAGATGTGCACGCAAGCTCATGCACGTATAGGAACTCAAACGGATGCCAAACTAGACGCTTTAATACACATCCTTTCCTCGAATTGAAGATGTGGAAATGAGACAAATGTCTCAGTTTAATAAGTTCTTCCTATTCTGATTATTTTCGTCATCAACGACATAAATGAATCTGCTACACAGTGCTCCACATTCAGACTGCGGATCCTCACATGGCGGCTTAGGCTTGGCAAGGAAATATATTGAATCCAACTTAATATCACAGGCTGAAGTTCTCTCCCAGACACCCATTCAGATTGTGATTAATTATAGTGTGCACACAAGTGCCCACACATGACAGCTCACATTTGAGTATATGGATTTAAGTATCGCACATTCATTGGTGTCCTATTCTTTTCAGACCATCAGTGAGTTTTTCATAAATGTCAGACACTGTGTGTGTGTGTGTGCGTGTGCGTGTGCGTGTGCGTGCGTGTGTGTGTGCGTGTGCGTGTGTTTGTACATGTATGGGGGGATTAGCTTGTGTCTGTATCTCTGTTGCTAAAGGTGAGGTACTGCACATATGGGAGTGTGTGTGTGCATGTGTTTGGTTAGGGGGTAATAAATCATAATCTGTATGTGGACGTGGCTGTGGTATGAAACCCTTATGTTGGAGCTGCCACCCCAGGCAACTGCTGCCCTATACCAGCCAACCATCGTCCCATTTCACACACACTCTAATCAACAGGGGAAAGTGTAAATGGATTAATGCAGTTAGACGGTTAATGCCACAGATTACAGCAAGTAGCAGCCTAGTATGAAATGTATGTGTGCCACCATGAACAAGATTGAAAAAGCGGTTGATCGATTAAATGTTGTATTAAAAAGAAGGTAACGCTGTCAGGGTTGGCATAATGACACAGGCCTGAAATACAAAGCAGAGCGGTTCTTTCTTAAACTGGGCTTAACCATGTACTTCTGTCAAATAGTGGTTACTTTTAAGGGCATTTAACCAAGTGAGAGTCCGGACTATGGTCAGAACCAAGGTTCATATCATTGTTACATTGCCTTCAAAGCAAGAGCTTTGTAAATTATACATACATGCTGTTGTTAGCACCTAAGTAGGCTACGTCTAAGCATTAGACATTAATTGGTTTGTAGATAAATATGTTAGCCTGGATGCCAGACGAACTTAGCCCCACCCACAACATTTGAGGTCGGGAAGTTCGGTCTGGAGTCGCTCCGTTGGGGAGAAATTATGCCCGACCGGGCCAATCAGATTGTCGGGGCTTTATACGATGATGGACAGATGATCAACGGTAACGTAATCAACCACGTCATTAAAGTGCGCTTGGGTTGAATTCGGTTTCAACAAACATGCCTGCCGCTGGAGAGCTGAGATGTGTAGATGCTGCCATTGAGTCTGTTTTAGAAGACATCGACAGCGCATTCATTTTGAAAGAGGAACAGAGAACGTGGAGGCGACCCCAAAGCACCGCGCTAATCCCTATCGCGCCAGCGCTTGGCTGTTCACACCGGACACTGAAGCGATGCTGAACCGCCGGGCAGCGCTAATAATATCACCCGTTGATCCAGTTTGATCGGCGCGAGGCAGCCTTGGCGCAGCGCGGAACTTCAGCCTCCGGTGTGACCGGCACAAAGTTTTAACATGGGAGTGGATGGGAGCCAGCTGTTATTTAAGGCTTGGCACTGCGCTGAAGCGTCGCTTCGGCATCACTTCAGCGTCCGGTGTGAACCCGGCGTTAGTAAATAACTCACAATGCGCCGCTTAACATACGTCTCATACTACGTTGCTCTGATTGGTTGTAGGTCTATCCAATTGAGCTAAGAGGAATTTTATTTCCTGGTCAGTTGAAACACGCCCCATAATCACAGCCCATTGGAGCAGTCTCAGACTCACATTCTGACTAGAATTGTGAGTCTGACAACGTCAGGCTACAAATATGTGCCTGACATAGCCACATATTCAATTCCTCTATTTTCTTTTATAACTTTTGTTAATAAGTACAATAAAAAAAAGGTCTTCTTCTGTTTGAATGGTGAAAATAAATGATCGCCCTTCACATGGCTAATTTGGTTGTTATTGTAATTTCATTCTGATATTACTACCAGTAACATGAACGTCCTTTAAACATTGAATTTTTTTGAAGCGAGGATTACATCTCTACTTCTTGTAATTGGTCTGAAAGTCTAAACTATCTTATAAAGTTTTCACACTGCAAACAAACCTTTACAATGGTTAACTTTGATCCGGACTTAGACCATCTCTTTTGGTCAGAATAGATTTGTGTCTGTTGGTCTGGACCATGATAAGAGGCACCTTTTACATCGTTTATATAAGAACACTGAAAATTCTGACAATCTGGACCAAACAAAGTCGGTGTGTTTGTGATTACAGCAGATTTTTATACCTGCTCTGAGTGCATTTTCTCTTGAATTGCAGGAAGCAACAGAGAAAAGAGCACTCTGTTGTGCACCTGTTCTGCTTCGAGGAGACATACAGATGCTTTGTGTAAAGAGCTGAGCAGATTAGCACTTCATTACCATGGTAGATTGTTTAACGAAGACACTGAGGGAACAGAGAGGCAGCTGGATTATGACCAAGCCATGTTTTCCATTTAGACAGGATTATTGCTTCAGGCTGCACACCTCGCATAGGGAATATGACTTAAAACTGAGGAAAACACCCATCAACCAATCGTCTTACGTTACCCTAACTCCCTTGTCTTATGAGGCCTGAATTGACAGAAAGCTTTGGCTTCTTCCAACTACATAAAAGTTAAACAACTCTTCTGTACTTGGAATGGAAAGTTTTTTTTTCTTTCTTTTAGATGTGCACTGTAATTTTTGTTAAAAAAAAAAGATCTCTAAAAAACTAAATCCGACTTTCTCTTTTTGACTTTCTCAGACTGGAAACGTTGTATATGCCTCCAGCATCAAGTGCAGCTTCTGTCCACATTTCCTATGAGGTCACGATGACCTTTACCTTTGATCAATGTAATCTAATCAACCTTTGAGTCCGAGTGACGCCTGGTCAAATTCTGAAAGAAACTCCCTAAAGGTAGACTTCACATATCATGTTTTGTGAGGCCACATTAGAATCAGGTGATCCATGTGTCCGAGTGCATGTTTGTGCCAGACGATATTCCCTATGGGTGCTCCTGATATATCACATTCACTGTGACCTTGACCTTCGACCAACTGATTCTGACCACTTCAAATGTGTGGCTAAAGGAATGTTGGTTCAGAGTTTGGAAAAATCTCCTTTAGCCTTTCTTGAGACATTGTATTCACAAGAATGGGAGAGATGGGCGGATAGATGACTCCAGACAATCTCCATTTACTGGTTGTCACTGGTGCAGAGGCATGCAAATGTATGTGTACTATACGTCTTCAAAACTATAACATAGCTTTATCCCTTAACTGGACTAATAGTCGTAAAATGCGTATTTAGAGATAGAAAACAAACTGAGCTGTCACAAATGTGCTGTTTGTTTGCATGTTGGTTGCCATTAAGATGACACACATGCTAATCCTACTCACAGTGCTCATCACACAATTTAGAGACAGCTCCAAACAATCTGTAAATTCTGCTGTGACGGATTTATGTGTCTTTCTGAAGGTTGGATGAGAGCCACCCTCTGAGAGGAACCCATGTGCAAAATTACATTGAGCAGCAACGTGCCTCTGTGGATAACACCGCAAAGTGGCATTATTGTATTCTGAGCAAAGGGAGGAAATGAGAACAGAGATGAGGTCCAAAGGCGGTGACAGGAAATTAGTTGTGTTTGTCCTCTGTGGCAGCAGGTACTTCATCAAACCTGCGTATGTGAGAAATATATACTGTATATGTTACAGGGGCCTCGGAGTCCTCAGGAAGAATGTGCATAAGTATGAGGATACAAAGTGACATGACAGCAAAAGGCATGTAATTATATCCTCTACTTCACCAGGGCCCCATCACAGATACAACAGATAAAGACCCAGGCAGAAAGACAGGAACAGAAGTATGAATATACATATGCATACCTTCTTGTAATTACAAACAAAGACAATCCAATACACAAAAGTATTACTAGTGTGTAGTGTGAGTCTTCTAACCTTCAAGGGGTATTTTTTATAAATTATTCTGAAAAGACCAACAAAGCAGCGCTCTCTAAAACAACACTTGCTCACCCAGTCACCACAAGGCCCCAATCTTTTACTTTTTTTGGAGTGTGTGGGTCCACATGTAATACAATGTGTTTTTACTGTCCTTCCCATTCTCCTTTCATCTACTGTGTCTCAGAGGACAGAAAAGAGAGGGAGAGACTGCAGTGTTTAAAGTGGGCCGTCAGTCAGTCTCCCTGGAGTTTCCCATCCTGTAGGAATCTCATTATCAACAACCGCTGGCACATCAGAGACCAGGGATGCAAGTGTGTTTTCTGTGTGAGTGTGTGAATGTGTGCCCGTGCACACACTGCAGAGTGTGTGTGTATAGTACTGTATTTTTATAACATAGACAAGGATAAAAAGAAGGAAAGAGAGGAAAAGGGAGAGAGTGTGTGCCCACAAGAGGCGATCATTTTGTAGAATCTTAAGTACTAACGTGTCTGCAAGGAGCCATTTTACCCATAATGAATGCTGCTCCATCTCAAAACTCCTAAGAGAACATATAGCTTTATATGAAGCCAACCCAGTACTTTGCAAAAAGCAGACGGAATCATAACAGCCAGTGAACGGCACTGCTTGATTGTCTCTTAGTGAACACAGACACACTGAATGAACGACTTACATAACACCAAGTATAACTGGTAATGAAATAATTCTTCCCCATCAAATAAATGGTGGATAATCAGTCCAACACTTAAAGAAATTAGGTTTTTAAGTTTTGTGAAGGGACGGGGGCATGAAAATGTCCCCACTGTGGGACTATTAAAGGTTATTTTTTTACCACCTGATCATTCCAGATCTTCATTGAAATGCTTGTTCCTTATGGGGAATCAACGCTAATATTAATAAAGTAATTGTTGAAGTATTTGGCTGATATAGTTAGCTAGCATCCAGCATTTTACTTTAAGTACAACATATGAGTGAGGAAACGCACAATACTGAATAAATCTTTGTTTAATGACTTAGTTATTTACATTGATGAGTAAATAAACTCTTCCCTGTGTATTTGTAGTAAGTGGGAAAACAGTGATAATGTCATCAGAAGTTTTCTGATACAGAAAAACAACATACTTAGTGGAGATTGCTCTGATAAACTCTCTTGTTTCTTGTCTCTTAAGCATCAAGTCCATCAATAAATCAATCAGGTAAGCACTTGTCAACCAAAACCAAAAATAGGCTGATGGGAGAAAGGGCCCCATTTACAAACTTACAAAAAAACATTATTTCAAAGTCACGATATTATCACTGACATCACAGCAAGTGTACTTTAACGTACTTTGCACTGTATAATAAATAGGGATTAGGTCTTGAGACCCTCTTACCCAAAAACATCATAATTTATACTGCACTTTCAAGGGTCCTAAAAAACACATCCACCAAGTCTGAAGTCACATCAACACAGCATAATTGTGAGGGTACAGGGTTGGAGTCGCGACACTGCACTTGCTGTTTTTCTTTCTTTCAGACAGACAGAAAACAGAAAGACAGACTTTTCTGGCTTTGTAAAATGTAAACTTGCTTACCTCATTGTGTAACACATCGTCCTTACACACTAGTTAGAACATGCTGACAACACTTTTCTGTCAGGGAGCATTAGTACGTTTGCAGTGACTAATGCTACCACTCCTCATTTTAGTGCTCCTCTTGTTCTTAATCTCATTATTAGACACTGACTCACGGTTTTTCTAATCATCAGCTACATCTGATCAAGCTGCTTCCACAGGAAGCATTGCCACCCACTGGAAAGCTCGGCTCCTGGTTAGTTCATACGATGCTGCAGCTGCATTCCATGTAATGTTTTCTTTCTAACATAAATGGATTATTGGACTTGCAGTCAATAGTAAGCAGATTAAACTGAGCAATGTGTGTTAGCAGACACCACACAAATAGACCGGCAGCTCTAATCCCAATAAATACCCACTCCATGTCACATGATATAAATTTAGAAGCAAGAATCTTGATTTATGACACATCACCACAAACATGAGTGGAATACAATAAATTATATACATTCTTTGTCTGAAAAAGGATCTGAACAAAGTTCCAACTCAACCACATAACAGTGTTTTGTTGGTGAAGAGTAAATGGCTGATAATCACAATCACAATAAAACAATCCTGTGTCACACCCCCTTTAAAGTTCCTGCTTTGTTTGCACTTTCGGTTTTATTGTGTATATTAATAACACATCCTGTTCCTGATTGTTTCAACTTTACTGCTCACCTTGTCCGTGCCCAGTTCCTGCCCCTGTGTTTCCCACCGGTAGGCCCTTTATGTTCAGGCTATTATTCTGTGACGGATCTTCCTCCAATGTTTTCTCGCTTCCCTGTGTATGACTTTTTGCTTGATTACCTTATTTTATTTTTTCTCCCTGTTTCTGATGAGCCTCGCTGGACTGATACTCTGCACATGACCTTTTAGTTTGTAAGTAAAGACTCAGCCCTTTTCACCTACACCTAGATTCCTCTGATTTCTCAGTCACTGTTACAGGAAGAAGTAGGTTTAACTTATTGATTAATTGTTGTAAATTTTTCTTTTATTCAACTAAAAGTAAAAGACAGGAGGCGTTTTCTTCCCAGTGTCATAAACCCATATCATGCCTGGAGCAGGCATGTGAGCGTATGATAAATAAAAGCCTTTTCACCTCCGAGGTACAAGTCTGTACAGGTGGGGGAAGATTTTGACGGAAGTCGGCTTATCAGACCTGCCTTATCTCCCTCAGACAGTTTGTTTGAAGCAAAGACGCTAAAGAGAGAGAGGGAGAGAGGCATAGAGAAACAGAGAGAAAGAGAGGGAGGAACCGCCACAGGTCAAAAAGCCACAGGACTGTTGGTCGTGTCAGATTCACAGCCCTTCTGGGGTCACCTTGTCTCAAAAAACAGCTGGGGGACTCACCTCGGCTGAATGTGACTGAACTTTTCTGCTTCCTCTTTCACCTGACCTCAAACTTTATGCTCATAGTTACTTATGATATTTTTTTAAGTATTAATGTGTATTTTAGGAGTTTCGGCACTCACCATGCAGGTTTGAATTTAATTAATAGATTTTACAAGCAAATTATAAAAATGTAGATTAATTAGTCCACTGCGTTAGTGCTCGGTACATTACCCTAATCCGAGTAATCTTTATGGGTAAATGTATCTATTGCATGCTCATTACATTGTTATACAATAATAAAAATGCAGTAAAACATTGTGGCAAAAAGTCAAAATTATAAAAACAAATGACCCTGACAGTAAAAATGACTTCTACAGTTGCTGACTCCAGCTATAATATCGCAGCCATATTTGGTTCATTAAGCTGCGAAGGGGAGAGCTTGAGTTCAGGACTGGCACACTGATCTCAATGAGCAAACTGCCAAAGGTCACACTCATAAAGTCGCTGTGGGAGCTCATCCATTCTAGTGTCCTAGTGAGAGCTAAATGTCTTGCCGCTATTATTAAGTATAAACATGGAGCCTGCAGGAACCTTCAAGGTAACAAGCCTCAGTCGAGAGGAGCATCGCCGAGCAACCACCGTTGACAGCGGAGAGGAAAATGGTGGTAAGAGGAATTTTATGACAGAAAGTGGAAAGTAAATAAAAGATCCACATCGTATAAAAAATACATTTTGGATGGGAATATGATGTTTGTCCAGAGAAAACCTGACAAGGCTGCTAGCATTTATTAAAAGTGAAATGTGAACTACTCAATGATGGGTAGGCAGGTGTACGACCTCATACCTGTCATTGCTGGCCATGCAGAGGGGGACAGAGTATGTGTGGAGGGGTCCAGGTTGGATGTCAACCAGCCTTCAGTAATCATCTACACGTGTGACTCCAGACAGGGTAAGCGACTCAGTTCGGCAGGTAACTAGTCACCTATGGGCTGATTTATTTTCCAGAGGGCTGATTTATGTTGTGCTTATATCTGTAAAGAACCTTCCATCTGGCAGAGCACAAAACCATCAACACTGTAATTAAAATGCAATTACCACCGCTCTCCTCTTCCAGTTACACAGTAATCCCTGAGAAGTCTTTCCATCTGTGCCATATACGTATATACACGCGCTCTCGAACACGTGAGCACACACCCATGCACACGCACACGTAGAAAGTCTCATTTCTCACTCCTCAGCACAGTTTCCGCCCGTCGCCCCCGTCAGCACTCCACGACAACACAACACTGTCTTATAGCTTCCAAATCTGCTCTTCAACTCAGCTTACAGTGCAAAGCCTATCTGTTTCTGCACAAATCACCTGCTCATCCTTTTGCACCGTCTCTTCCCTCTCACCATGTTCCCTGCAGTTTGACGTATCTAAAGCCTGAAACATGCTTCTGCGTTTTCACGGGCCCGTAAGCGCAAGAGCCCTTCCGGGTCCCTTACGTGCTTATGTATCCCTCCTTACGTGCTGACGGGTGTCGACCCCCTTTTCTAAAATTTACGGCAAAGCTCCGCAAGCTCACTCAGCCCGCAAGGCTGTGATTGGTCTGCTCTACATCCCTTCTGGAGCTGCATTTCCGGTTTCATGCCCCATAATACCGGCAGAAATCACGGAAGATTTAGAAGAACGAATATGGACCAAATAGAAGAGCACTTGTTAGAATATATCCGATAGTATGATCACTTGTATAACCTGTCACTGACTGGCGGATTTGTCCGCCAGAAAAAGGCTACGAGGAGCCGCAGTGGCTATGTAAATAAACAATCGACGAAGAAGAAAGAAGGCGTCTCTAAGGTCGTCTTCGACAAAAAGCATTACTCCGCCTAGTGTTCTGGCGCGGAATTGCTTTGTAAGACGCGCAACGGTTGGGGAAGCATGAATGAAAACGAGTCTTGCGCCACAGCGGCGTGAAAAGACGCAGACGCAGTCGCAGAAGCATGTTTCAGGCTTTAGTCAAAACCCCCATTGCGAGGGGGACTGTTACTTTTGAAACTGGATTGTCAGTGCTGTTATACGGCTGTAGTTAGATGCTATAGCTCATAATAGGATATCAAATAAAATGTGTGTCAAGTTTTGACCATGACATTGACAACATTCTTTTTGTCAAATACTAGAAATTGACGACAAATGTTTGGTTCATCATCTTGTTTTTACTTATCTGATGCTTAATTACTACATTTGTAATTTAGCTAGTTTCATACTGCTCCATAAATCTAATCCTTGGTCCACCATGTTACCCGATTCATCTATTAATATGGGTCAAATTTTGCCATATTTGAAACACAGAAAAAACATGTTTTGTGGGTATCAAGACATTGACCTACGGCCACCGAAATCGAATCAGATCCTCCTCGAGTCCAAGTGAACATTTGTACCAAATGTAAAGAATTGTAATGAAACTCAAGGTCAAGGAAACTCAAGACATTCCTGAGACATCGGGTCTACAGGAATGGGCAGACAGGGATATTAGATTGATGGACAGATGGACAACACAAAAATAAAATGCTCGCGAATACAGCGTTGACTCATACGGAAATATTGAAAAACTAAAAATTTATATGAAGATAGAAAGACTTATTTTGTAAGTAAAATGTACTGAAACTAATGTAAGATATGGCAAGAGTTCTAAAGATTAGCAAATTAAAACTAATATTCTCAAGCACAAATCTTTGGTTGTGAACTCTGTGATTACATGCAGAAGGCCATAAAATGAAACTTCAGACTGACAAGACTTTGTTTGAGAATGGTCAAGGTCACTATGACTATGAAAGCTGTAGAACTGAACACAAACATATGTCAAACAAATGGGGAAACAAAGACATGAATAAGGATGTGTTTTCTGCATGTTTGAGTGTGTGCACACAGGCCTATGTGTGTTAGGGGGATGGGTATTGAGCTGTCCCTCTAGAAATAAAACCGTAATCACTTCTGACTAAAACTGTAATTAAAATACATCACATCTGCAGCCTTACGTGTGTGTGTGTGTGTGTGTGTGTGCTCTCGCCTCAAATGTCTATATACAGGTCTCTGTGTGTGTGAGTGTGTTTGAATGTCTTTGCCACTGCAATGGGACTCTGTGAGTGCCACAGATAAATCACCTCCACGTAGCTTGCCAGCACAGGGACACAGGGACTGGGGGTGGAAGAGAGATCAGAGAGGGGTGCATCGGGGAAGGAGAGAAGTGGCAAAAGGAATAAAAGAGAGAACTAGAGGGGGACAGACAGATAACAGACTTACATTTTGGTTCCCCTCCTAATAAGAGGAAAACCACTCCACTTTGCGGAAAGAATGGACGGCTAGAATACACAAGAGTTTTCAATTTGATAGAACATCAAAGGTAAATCCTGATTCTCCATATTGTCTTGTAGAACAAACCCCTCCTTGTTCGAGAAACTTAACAAAGATCATCCTTCTATCAAAGAGGTTTTCAGCTCACCAAACCCCATTGAGGGAAGAAATCAAATGCAGTGAATACTGTTAAACCCTATCCCGCAATACCGCACAAAAGCGCAGGCAGTTCGACCTTTTCCACTGTTTCCTCAAACAGGATCAGTGGTGTGAGTCAAACGATGTATGCACCATGCAGTCATGAACCATACTTTCACTGCTATTGCCTGTGTATATGGAGCCATCGGGGGAGGCATGGGAGGAAGAGGTGGGATGACAAATAGCGGGCAGCTGAAGCCACTGGGGTTAACCACAATTGTTGTTGCAGAGAGAGGACATTATTGGAAATGGCTTTGCCACCGTGGGCGCCCCTGTTTTTTTCCCCCTTCTCCCAGGCAAGCAATGATTTCCCTCTGCTTCCTGTCCACACGAACACACACACACACACACACACACACACACACACACACACACACACACACACACACACACACACACACACACACACACACACACACACACACACACACTGCATAAACACACTTACACGCACTTAAATGGAGTGGGATCTGCAATAACCCATGGGAATTAAGAAGGTGTCAACACAGACAGAGCTCAGTGAATCAGGGAGCAGCAGGTGATGGAACCTGAGGGTGAGGTGCTGGCCACAATGCTGATGCGTGCGATGAGAATGCATAACTATAATGGCTGATCATTGCGAGGAAGTCTGTTAAGAGACAACCTAGTAATCACCCTTCAGCTTGCCCCCGTCCAACCCATCAGTGCCTTCTCAATAACAAGACAGGAAGAGCTATTTGTTCCCCGAGTCCATTCTACACCTGGCTGCGGGGACGCGCTCTCCTCTGTTCCCGGTGAATGAGATAGCCTTTCACTGGGCTGTATAACCTTTACGAGCTTCCTTCACAGACAACACAATGTGTGCAATCAAATCTGACTCACTAAAATAAAAGACTCTTCTGAAATGAAAGAGTGTTCGGGTATTAAACAAGCCTGTTGTGTTTGTGGCATTGAGTCGAGACAGGACAGCAGTAGCACTTCATGAATTAAATAAAACAAATAATGAAACAGTTTGCACTCGTGTGACACCTGCTCTGTTTACACACAAAGCTTTTATCTTAGAGCAGGGAGGAGGGAAAAAAAGGCTTTGATATTGGGAGGGGGAGACATATTGATTTTCTTGACATTGGGCTCTCCTTGGCATTAAAGGTGTTCTTTCCTCTCAGCTCTGATTACCTATGTGCAGAGTAAGCTGGGCTTTTTAAATCTTATCTGTGAAGATAAAATAATGGTAAGAAGCCATCTGCTCCTATAATAGGAGAGCACCTCTAGCCAGCTATCAAGTTCTTATCAGGGTCCATGGAGAGTGCTGTAGAACATACTGGAATGTCAAGCAGTCAATAGAACAACACAATAAGCAAGCTTTATTCCCTTAAACAAAGACTGATGAATGGTGGACCTTTTTTCATTCTGAGATCTGTATCCAGAACAGGTTAATATCAGCTGCTGGAGCTTTTTCAAAAGGAAAAGTCAAAGAGAAGGGCACAGACCTTAACTAAAAAGAGCACTCAGTAAAGCCTATACCCCAACCAAGGCCCAGAGGTCCCTTTAAATTCAGTCAAACCACACCAAATATTGTTACATTCTCATTCTCATATCAGTCCCCTTAATGTGTCTGTTGTCCTTTTCATCAAGATCCATGCATAGTTCCCTGAGAAATTACTGAAAACCTAAAAAAATAACCTATCTCGCTATGTTAAGGAAAGTGCAAGGTAACTCCTTGATCTGCCCCCTGATCCAGCTCCACACCAAAATGTAATGGGTTCTACCCTGAAATGTACTGGAAGTTTTTGTGTAAATAAACAAACACACAACTGGAGTTGAAAGCATAACCTCCCTGGCAGAAGTAACAATACATACACAAGAAGAAATAGATTATAATTACAATAAATAACCTGTAGCGTCAAAAATAAATGTCATTACATTTGGAGTTAAGGGGTTAAGAGTTAACAGGCAGGTTAAGCATTACTTTTTCAATTAGCATTTAAAACCACAACTCCACCTTGTTAAGTTTGTTCGGCCTCATCCATCAGACTAGACTACAACGCTGGTTGTTGCAATTTAGCTCTAAAAGTGCAAGATACAAGTGTATGTAGGAAAGTTTGCTAAATTTCAGGATAATGGAGGGAAGTGGAGACACATCTTCCATGAGCTTCAGTGCTCCTCAGAGAGTTGTCTAAACATACTTCATTATTCACAACTTTGTCACATTGAACTTAACTACATGCAACTATAGCACAGGGCTTTCCAGCTAGTTCGATGTGCTGTTTGAGGGTTTATGTGTCAGCATGTGTTTCAAACAACCAGATTTCAAATCAAGCTGCAGCTACTTTTCTCTCCGAGCGCTGTTTCCCCAAGCAGGGCTCCTGCTCGGCAATCTAAATCAAGACAGAGCTGTTGTCAGCCATGTGGAGGGGACAGGGAGCATGTTAGCTCCACCAGATTGAATTTAGCTGAATCCCCCAAAGATCCACATTCAGGCAGGATTCAGGTCAACGTCGAGATGACGAGCAGCGCCGTATCGATTTCACCGGCTCCCAATCATATTACTCTTCTTCTGCCGACTAATTCAATTCCCTTACAGACAGTTCACAACTCAGTTCATAATTACAGCGATGCCAAATTACAATGTATCTTGCCAAAGAAATTGTATTAGGGGCTTCAAACTGCGCTGTCTGATTACATCAAATACCTATTGTTGGGTGGGTCATGACAAATTCAGTGTCTTCACTGAGGCATAATGTGTCGACCCAACCCAGTTGGGGTACTAATGTAACGACTCTGCTCACAAATTAAATTGGTGTCATGAATAAATTAAGTGTCGTTCTCACAGAGGGATCACTTAGTGCATTGTGACTCCTGTGTAAGTTATTAAATCTCATAACTTAATTGACACCTGTGAAAAACAACTTTAATTTTCCTTTCTACATGCTTTTTGTCAAGCGGCAGTATCATGTGTCATGTGTCCATTTCTGGCTTTCACTTGAAAGTCATGGCAAAGGGCAGATGGCTCTCAACTGACAAGGAGCTCAGCCTGCAGCATTGATTTGTTTACTAATAGCTGATGGAAACCCTAGAGCGCCTCTCCTCTTTACCACCAGCCATGGGGAGATGAATAATTAATGGATTTTTAGCTTCTTTTTTTTTAGCTATAAAAGGATTACTGAAAGTCAATTCAGTAATGTAATACAAACACTTAAAAAAGCCATTTCATGCCTGCTACAGCGTTAGATCTGAAAATCAGCCTCTCCCTGTGAAGACGTTGGAGTCGTGACAGTGATAAGGCTTCTTCATGCAGGAGCTGTTAAAGACGCTGATATGTTCAACTACAACATCAAATATAGCAAATGAACATACTCATAAAAGATTCAAATCTGCCTTGAAATTAATGTCACATTTGATGTAAAATGACACAGAGATAACACAAGGAAAAATAAACTTACGACTTACTAATAGCATAGTGCTAGTTCCACTACTATTAAAACTACTACTTGCATCTCTTTACTTGGAGTTTAATGATAACAAGCACTTTTATTAATGTCTGCCAAGCATCACTCTGCTTACACACACCAAAAGACAGACAACAAATGTGAGATAATTTAATCTGAAGATAAACCCAAAAAGCAGAGACAAAGATCTTGCACAGAAAACAGAACACTTTAATCTTTCTTCCCCCAAGGCCAGAGAAAGAAAGACAGGGAGATAGAGAGATAGAGAAAAAGAGAGACAGTGAACAGACAGACTGATAGAGACATTGATATAATTGAATGTGACTTATTCCCAGGACCCACCCAGCCCTGTGTCCATCTGTAGGCAGCCTTGGACAAACCACAAACACCCACAAAAACAGAAACACACAGACACACACACACACACACACACAATCACACACACACACAAACACATGCATGCAAACACACACACACATATTCACACACAAACAGAACATCTGGAGTGTGCACCAGTGGACCTCGCCTAGTGCCAACCTGCCTAATAGCCTATGGAGTCAATTATAAGAGGGGAGAAATTTTCTGGCTTAATCGCTAATGGCACCATCTGGATAATGGCAGACTTCACAGAGTAACTTTTGCTTCTTCCTCTTACCTGGTCATCTGGGGATGTCTCATCTCATCATCGCCTGTTTTTGGGGCAACGGAGTAAAACCAAAGAGTTTTTCACATATTAATGAAGTCCCTTTTTTCAGAGCCCAACGAGCTAGTTTAAGTGGAAGTGGACTTCTTCGTGTCTATTTAAATGTTCCATCGTATCTGTTTCTTTATATACGAAAAAAAAGTATAATTTGTGTACAGGGGAATTTCTGAATTGAGCATGTCACTGTATTTAATGGAAATTTAAAAAACAATCTTTCCGTTTGCTTTTACTCCAGCAGAGTAATTAACTGCCTGACCTTGAGTTGTGTTACAGCTTTTCAACAACAGGTTTTCTTTTCTGAAAACATTTGCTGGAAAAAATGAGCAGTGTTTTCTTTTCTTTTTTGCTGGTACACACCTGAACTTTCCTACAACTGTCGGTGTTGTGGCATTTCAAGTCAACACAAAACTCTATTGCCCAAAGCACATTGCAGCAGTATCAATTTCCCCTCTGTAGCGGGTGATATTTTAACAAATGTGCTCCAGCAACAGCCCGTTGAGCTGAGGGCCAGAGAGGTGCAAGGTTATTTATCGAGACCTGGGAGGAATGATGGCAGGGGAAATGGGCAGCCAGGTAGGAAGGCATGCGGGCGGGCAAGAGATGAGAAGACACAGAGATTGTCCTAAAAACACTGGGGACTGGAGGGAGTCCAGAGGCAGAGGGAGAAAGACGAGAGTGGGATAGTTGGGGAGCAGACAGATTGAAAAACACATTTACTTAGCGTCTGGCATAGCGACGATCGCAAATCCAGCTTGGCATGAAGGACAATTTGGAACCAAAACAGGCGGCCCTCTAAATGAAGGACATTGAAGGGAATGGAATATAGAATGAAAGGGAATTAACTAGCTGTGGAGATGTAAATACAGATTTAAGAATATTAATATTTATTTTTTGGATATTTCTAATTAATGTATGGCCTTGCTTCTCTGGCCTCCGACCTTTGATGCAAGCAGAGCCATATATAATGTAGAAATAATGGCCATGCGATAATGTCTGTGATGCTGCTTATGTTCATTTGATGGTTTTTACTTAATGCTTTATTATGTACCCTCATGTATTAACTGTAAATTAAAGTAGGAAAAAAACACAGCTTTAAATATAGATTGAAAATCTGTGTGTATGCATAAACAAATTAGTCAAAAATTAGAATGTCACTTCAAAATGCCCTCGCCTGTATTTCTCTTGCTGCCACACAAGTGTCAAGCTACTTTCCATTTTAAACGAGCAAAACACCATGATTAAGTAACAACAACAACATCATTAACATTTATCTCTTTCTTTTAAACCAGCCATACATGCGGTGGTTCTCGTGGAAACTGGAAATCGAATGTGGCCAGATGGAGGCTGCACACGAGCTTACATAAGTTGTGGTGACTGGGGTGATTTAATATGAGAAGTGACTGAACAAGAATGGGGGGGCTTGAATACAGCACATTGCCTTGTATCACAGTGGCTTTTTTAATAGCTCATGCGTCGCAAACAAGAACGTGCAGAGTTGAAAGTGCACAGCAAAATGGCAAATAGTCAGATCTCTGAAATCTTTTATACAAAATGTCCCGCACTGAAATCAACACGTAACACATGACGCCTTCTTAATTGAAAGCCTGCCAGTTGCAGGACAACTGTGAGTGTGAAGTGAAACAAATGTGTGTTTGATTTGTTATTATTTGTAAGGGAAGGGGTTAAAGAAATAAACGTTGGAGCTAACGGCACTCTGACAAATGGAGAACGGGGTATATGAACCATGAAATGAACACTCTGGCAATTGGAAGGCAGCAGGCTTTCAGCACCATGGTCAGCAACAAAGTGCCTGCAACAGCTCACTGCTTGAGCGATGGTATTCACAAGGCTAAAGAGAGCTGGGGAGAACAACAGAGGACGACAGAAAAGGCAGCGGATTGTGGGAAAGAGGGGGAAGGCGGAGAAGAATCAAACCAGGTGAAAAGTACGGGGATAGGATGGCGCTTTGGAGATAGAGATGCATTTTTTAGAAGAGTTTCATGTTTTTTTACTGGACCGAAAAAAAAAAAGAGTACACAGTGAGCAAGATCAAAAGCCTAACAAGGACACCATGACTAGATGTTTTATTTCAAGCAAGACTAGAATACAATTAAAAATAATAGATTTAGTTCAAAATGAGGTCAATCCAAGGTGTTTCTTTTTTTCTCTACTCCAGAGCCTGTGAAGGTAGCTGTCCTCTCGGCTGTCAGCCTGTCTGTCTCCATGTAAGGTGTGCAGGAGTTTATCAGTGTGGTGCAGAAGGCAGAGCTCAGATAAAGTTAGAAGGAGAAAAAAGCCTCCACCACCTGGCTCCCCCACTGCTTGTGAATGTGGCTTTTCCCATTAATTGTTGTTGTGGAGCAGTATACAGCCATTAAACAGTAAATAAGTCATTAACTATGCTGGCTGCCGGGTTGCCTCAGGCCAGGACCTGTATTTGTTGCAGAGAAATGGAAGTGGTGGGCCCTGCAGGCACAGAGGCCGAGGTTAATGCAGTTGGGTTGATGACGGACAGCCGGGGCTCGACTGCACTGGCAACTCACCCACACACACACACACACACACACACACAGAGTATGACTATTTGTCAACATCAGATATGGGAAATGGGACGTGCAAAACATAATTTGAATGCATAAATTACTATTTTATTAAATATTGCTGTAAATGCAATTTTCTAGCAAGCAGGTTAGAAGGTTAACTCCGTGGTTAATACCTATAAACCTGCAACAATAAACAGCAAAGCACTGCAAACACTTCAGCATATTAAACCACATTTTTTAGCAAATACTTTTTGAATATTGATCATTATAATGCTGCTAAAATAAGAAGGAAGGTTTTTCTTCAGCCTCAAGTGTTTGATAAAATGAGAAGTTACTTCACTTTGCCCCCTGCTTCTACAGAAAAAGACAATTGTCTTGTTCTCCCTTCAGAACAATCAACAATCAGAAATTATTTGAAATAATGAAGAGCCCTTTAGCTACGTAGCTCTATGTGTATAAAGACTGGTAAGGATTGTTATATTTGGTGGAAATCATAAAAAACTTCTTAGATGTATCTATTTTGTGTATATTTAAATGTTCCATTGTATCAGTTTCTATATATAAAAAAACAAGTACAATTTGAGAACAGGGGAATTTTTATTCTAGCACGTCACTGTACTTAGTGGAAACAATATTGTTTGTTTTTATACATTTAGAGTAATTTACAGTCTGACCCTGTGTTTTGATAAAGCTTTTCAACAACAGAGGAGTTGCAGGTGTTCATTTCTGAAAAGATTTAATGGAAAAACTATACACTAATTTCAGAAATCTCTCTCTGAACTTGGCTCGTCAATAATGGTAAGGTTTTATCAACACAAAAACTACAACTGCAGTTCATTTCAGGGTTCTGTTTATTGAGTTGAGATTCACAGAACTTTGAATAACCAGCTGAACACTTCTACGTACAGCAGCGGAGTCTTTCCGCCCGTCTCTACCTGCCACGGCTTTATTACTGCAGGTCACTTCTACAGTTTGAAAAGAAAGCTGCCAAGCAAACAGCTCATTCCAAACAGGCAGGTTCAGAACAAACACCGCACTTGTATGTTTTAATTTTGACTGTTCAAATGTAAACACTGTTGTTTAATAATGTTAAACCTTGAAGTGGAAATTTGACAACAAAAAAAACAGTGAGCCTCAAAAAAGATCCAGTTGCCTACAAAGTTATTTTGGTTCAACAACTCTTCAAATCCAGATAAATCCCATCTGAACCTCACCAGACCTCAGTGTGTAAAACTAAATTTGTGTGCAAGCTTTCTGAAGGTAGCGCTTGGCCATCTCTGACGTCTGTTTGCAAAATGGAGTGTCAAAATAAATATCTTGTGTGTGGGCTGAATTTTTTTTTTCATTCTGGCTGAGAAAGTATGGTGTCAAATCTAAAACACAAAACGGCAACACGCCAAAATAAAAACATCCCATTCTATCACTCAGTATCAGTGAGAGATGGGGGCTGGTGTTAATAGGACTGTAGTTAAAGCCTCCAACTCATCACACTGTCATAGCAGTACACTCTCTCTTTCAAAACACACACACACACACACGCACTCACACTCACAGACATATGCAGAGAACGCAAAACTGCTTTGTTCCTCCCACCCACCTTTAGTCTACCAAGGGCTGTGTGTAATTGTGTGTGTGTGTGTGTGTGTGTGTATCTGTAAGTAGTGTGGTGGTGGTGGGGGGAGTTATAAAATCATTCTTAATTACAGATTTGTCACATGAAAAGCATTCTGCCTACTCTGAATGAGCTCTCACAGTCTGATTAATTCAGCAACCCTGACATTCCAACTGCTCATTATACACCAAACTTCCACTCCTCTCTGTCTTTTTTATCTATGTCTTCCCCTTTTTCATTTTCTCCCTAATTCCTTTGGTCCTCAACATTTCAGGCTTTTCATGTGAGTGTACTGATGTACGCTTGCCAGATCCTGTAGCCGCAGAGACAAGTTTTTCCTCTGGGATTCGGGGCTTTGACAGCACACATAGGCTGTCAGCGTTCAATGTTGGCGAACGCTTATAGGACAATTAGAGTGGGGAACACTCTGTTTCTTGGTGTTTGTGGATCTCTCCGGCTCTCATTAATACCGGCGTCCACACTGTATCAGAACGATGAATCTAAAACAAACTGTAAAACTGCCTTTACGCATCGAGCTCTTGTGCTACGGGTGAGTGTATCCTCAAACAACATGTTGGTTATTCCTTATAGTCCACTATCGCTGGAGCCTATTTAACAATTATGTCATTAAATGAACTATGTGTTGAAGAAGAAATATTCAGGAAAGAGAAGAAAATGCATTGAATGATTTAATTAAACAAGTCAGCTAGATAGAGTTAATTTAAAAAAGGTAAATAAGAAAGCATCATCGGAAAATTAAGAGATACTGTGTTAAATTTGCATCTTCATTAAACTCAAAGGGAAAGACCATCCTTTTAACCACACACATTTCATTTGTGCAACTTAACCATGAGACCATATTGTCCAGGAGCCATGCAGTGTAAAAGAAAAACCTTTTACTCTCACTTTTGTTGTAAAACTGTGTTCATCTGTTTGAGTTATTTCCATCTCTGATTCCTTTGTGAGCTTACAGGAAAGCACAGGTCCGTTGCGTCCCTGGAGATGCTAAATCTCAACATCAGATATCTAGACAAACAACATCTGTTTACTCTCAAACACTCGCAGAGCTGCTGCCATGGTGGAAATATCACACATGCAGGCTGAACAAAGCAGTAAGGTGTCTCTATGACACTTCGATCACCTATCGGAAACGTGTTGTGGAGAGAGTCCCTATAATGTATATTTTTACTTTAAGTGTCACGGCAACTCAGAAAGCGAGAGACTTCTTTGAATGAGGCTGGACATTTACAGTATAAATTCCTAGATATACTGTATCCCCTGCTTTCATGCCAGTTTAGATCAAGCTTGCAACAGCAAAATGATCCCTTATCCTTTGTGGGGCAAAAGTCGATTACGTTCCACCTGCTCCATTTGGTAATATTTTGGCTTGCCATGAAATTGCTTTTACTGCAAAGTGCAGGGAGTACTTTAGAGAGGAGTGTCAATACAAATCAGGTGTGGCAGTGTAGTTTGATGTCAAAAATAGGGTTGCAAAGGGGCGGTTGAATTTTCAACCCTCCACTGTGCATTTCTCCATCACAGCACAGATAATTCAGGGCTATTGAGGCATGCTGTAGTGTGCAGGACTAGTCAGGTAAGTTTCAATGATATTACTTGGGGAAATATATTAACCTGCTGATTGAGGATGGTTCATCTGTTCATTTAGCATATTTCTATTCATTTTTCCATTTATTGTAAATTATTTTTTAAAAACGATTCCAATTGTTTGGCTAACTATTTATCCCTCAAGCATTGCATTACTGTTTTTTTACAAGCTTTTTTCTCATCTGTGGCTGAGGGGTAGAGCAGTCCTCCTCCAACCAGGAGGTCGGCAGTTCGATCCCAGTCTTCCCGTCTGGACAAGATGCTGAACCCCGGAGAGCCCTGCATAGAAGATAATACTTCTAATAGATGAATTATTTTTGGCTTACTCTTTGTGTGCTATTATTTTATTACAGAACCGGTTTAGGTGTTTGTGTCTGTGTGTGTCTTTGTGTGTGTGCGTGAGTGTGTGTGTGTGAGTGTGTGAGATGATCCCACCCATGGTAGGTTAACCAGCAGTGAGACATGAAACATTCATAGCAGATGTGACCAATGCGTCACAGAACAGGAAGTTAGATCCCCCAGGCGCTGTGACACACACACACACACACACACACACACACACACACACACACACACACAAACACACACAAAAACACAGGCACTTGAGGTAACCAGTCTGAATAATTGCTGTTTTGTTTTATTGACATTCAGTTTCTGAATAAATATCCCCTGGCACTAAAGATGGACAGAACACACACATTTGAGGCAACAGTCCTGATTTATGATGGTTCATAATTCTGACACCACCTACTGCAGGTGCAGCAAGGAGATAGAGCCCGCAACACACACACATGCATGCACATACTCAGATACTGTACTCCCGCACCGAGGCCAACACATTATATCATACTATGTGAGTGCATTAGCGCCTGAGCATGTACACACTTGCCACTAGAGTGGCTATAAATGTGTCTCCTAACAGCGTGCTCTTTGGGCCGGCATGCCACCACTAGCTAGTCCCCCACA
Source organism: Platichthys flesus (assembly GCF_949316205.1). NCBI lineage: Eukaryota > Metazoa > Chordata > Actinopteri > Pleuronectiformes > Pleuronectidae > Platichthys > Platichthys flesus. The sequence continues at coordinate 13,979,211 of NC_084953.1, read as the reverse complement.
CAGTGTCAGTGACAGCACATAGAGTAAATTAGCCCAACTGACTTGACCCAACCACATGGTGTGTGAGCACAGTCTGATAGTGTCTCCCTCCCAAAAAAAAAACACAACATCAAATCAGCACTGAAACGAGCCGCAACATCCAACACTTTACCACTGCCTGCTTCCCTGCTTCCAGTCTCACCCTTCAAAAACAATAACCATAATACCAGTAGTAGCAGTGAGATACACTATTTTACAAAACCATCTGCAGGAATAAGTTATGGTCATATCATTTCAGTTCAATAATAAATTGCCAAACTAATTTTTAACAAACATTTTCATAACTGCAGAACAATTTGTCCCTGGAGTCATAGCATTGTAATGTCAGTCTCAGTACAGCAAAAACATGTAAATGTGCTTCATTTAAATGACAAACCACAATAAACTGGCAGAGCAGAATAGTCCAAAGGTTAATAGTCTGTAATAGAAAGGTTATACATACAGTTGTATCTCAGTCAGATGTGTTCTAAAATAGAACAGATAAATAACTATACTAACTTAACAGCTTCATTACTCCAACAGCTAAAAGAGGAACTCAGTAAATGAGATTATACGGTGCAGTTCCTGAGGTAAAAATGTCATAACACTGCCCCTCATGGTCCCACAGTATCTCCATGTGGCAGCAGGGTGCTTTAATCTAAAAACGTCAGGGTGACCTGGGAGATGTTCCTGCAGGCTGAGATGGAGAAGAGGCCTCTTACTCCAAACTGGTGAATGTGGTTACCTTGTATTAATTAGCACGCTATAAGCTCGAGTGATGTCTGCAAAGGTATGGCCCTGATAGTACATGAAGGTCAAACCAAAATGGTCGGGTCTACAGATGATTTCCTATTTGTGTCTCTAGTTGGTTCTGCCCTTACCATTGCCTTTTTATCTAATTTGAACCACTTCCCTTACTGTAGAAACTAGGGGACAATCATCTTACCCTAACACGAGGACAACCCCAGCTCAAACTATCTCAGTATCACTTCCAAAGCACAATTAATTTATCACAGGGATCTATTCATCCTCTGCAGTGTGTGTTTCATTATACATTAAGGTTGTAAATAATCTAGTCTGCTTGTTGATTTGATTATATGAACACTAATTAGAGCCAGCAGCATTGAAGCCTAATCAGTTACATGTCTTGGCCTAGCTCTAGATGGGGGATGAAGTCTTCACGACTAAAACACGGTGGTCAGTTGGTGTTAGTGCCGGCTGAACACGCAGCCTGACTGAATCAAGCTGTAAGATTTCAGATTTACAGAAGTAAGTGGAACACAGATCTTAGACAAAGTTGAATATGTGGTTAACTCTCACTACTTTCCGTGGGATCCCAAGTGTATATCTTGTTTTATTAAAATTTTACTCGCAACAGAAAGGAATGATATAGCAGCGCACTGCGAGCACTAAATGAAAGCTGAAGCTCTGATCTTTCCATTGATGTGGTTCGCCACTCACAAAGTACATTAGAATGGCTGTTGAAGCCTCAAGCCTAAATGGTAGGCACTGAGATGCTTGTGATGCCACAAACACAGCCTGCCAGCAACTGGGGGAAGCATGAGTTCCCTATTTATTGAGTAAGTGTATCAATCATAAGCTATGACAAAAATAGAGCATAACTAATTCTGTGAAGATTTTTAAGCAATTCTAGCAATTTGTATAATGGGTGTTTCTCCCTCTCACTTGATGGCATATTATGGATGGATGCATGAATAGATGGATAGATGGATAGAAAACAGAGACAATGCACTACAAAATCGCAGGCTCTCTCATCAGATGGTGAATATTAGAATCGTAGCTCGTCAGCAGCCTCCCAAAACAATAAAACAGCAGTCGACAGACAGCTTAGCCCATCAGCACACTGTTAAATTACAGCCATCAGCACCCCTCCCCCAATCCAGATCTAAACTCTCATCTCTAGCACCAGGAGAACAATCTGCAGAGTAATTAGCCTCCACCAACAGACATTTACAGAGAGAAGGAGGACGTTTGGCTTGATTAAATTATTAAACCACACAAACAAAAAACAAAAGCAGCATCAATGAGGCACTGCGGCTCTCCTTCAAAGCTCCTCGCTGTTCCCTAAATACAGAATACAGAGAATGTGTTCTCCCAAGCCACTAGTTGGCATAATTAGCTAAATGTGTGCATTTGTGTGTGTGTGTGTGTGTGGGTGTGGGTGTCTTTGCTGTGATTGGAACCATTCCTCCAACTGCTATCTAAAATAACCAAGTGGTTAACGACAACATGATGCCACCCTGCCCCCCCCCCCCCCCACAACATACACACACATGTCAACACACACACACACACATTAAACAATACTCTAATTACAACATTTATAACTCCCCCTTGCCTCCTGCTTCTCTCCAACCCCCAACCCACAAATCTGTGAATCTGGAATTGAATTTAGCCCAAGTTGAGGGCTTGGCTGGCATGAAAAGACTATTTGATTAGAACGGCAGTTGTTTCATTTGTGGTGCAGCAGATTGCAGAGCCTCTCTATCCGGTGTGCAATCTGTATTCATTACTCTGTGTAAAAGGATGATCCATGTCCTGACACCAGGCTCATCATTTCATGCAGATGCGCCTCAGCTCCACAAGGCCCTTGCTAAGCCACCATGCCTCCTCCTGAAACCTCAGCAATTACCATTCTCTTTTTTCACCTTTTCACTACTTACTTACTTTCACCTGCCTGGCTTCATTTCCATGAGAGTGTGGGCAATATTGTTTTCACCTTGTGCATTTGTGTGTGTATGCGTGTGTGCATCTCTTACTCTGTGTTTGTGAGTGTTAATGGGAACAAGTGTTCCAGGAGACACCTACAGAAGCAGGAACTTTGGCAGTTGACTAGCCAAATACTTTTTCCTTGATAGTGTAAATAATGTGCAAGATAAAGACACAGTGCTGCAGTTTAGATCAAAACAAAGGTGCAGATCCAGCATGGTTTGACCAATGAGTACTAATGTAACATAGTTGGCCAGGAAAAAGGACACTGTTTTTACACAGGAGATTTTTGCTAAATTGTATTTGCTTTTTATTTACTTGCACTTGGTGGTGATAGCACACTGAGCACCGCAGATGAAGTAAGGAGAGTTATTGCCTATCATGAAATGGATTTATATTGTCAAACAGGCTGCAGTTTTTAGGGTTGTGTATATTTGTGCACTATTTTGGAAAAACTTTACTTACCATAAAATAAGCAAAAAAAAACGATTGACGTGATAGAGATTTCTGATGCACTGTTTCCATAAGTAAAGTGGTAACATGCAAAAAAACAAATACAAAGCTGCATACTGATCTTTGTACTCAGCTTTTTCATTCAGACCACTTTGTCAGCATCTCACTCTGCCATACTGCTGGGATATGAATGGATGGACCACTGATCACTGTCCTTATGAGCAGATTCACCAACTTAACAACACATGTTCCCATGTCAGCCAAATATAGACAAAAATCAAACGCTATCTTAATTAGGTACTGATAATTTTGCTGTAAGATGTTATTATGACCATATGACATATGCTGACAGAGAGTACCAAATCAAGGGAAAATGGAAAAATTAAAAAATGTAAGTGCATGGAATATGAGATAAAAGCATTGTATGAGTGCCTGCTATTAGATTAAAGACATCCAAATAAAAGTGTCTTTTAAAAAATGCCCTTAAGGTCTGTGGCTCCTTTTTAAAGCAAATCAGGCTAAAAATAAGGGCATAAATTCAGCTAAGGAACCTTGTGTCAGCAGTGATAACCTAGGGAAAACTAATTTTGCTATCAGCTAGACAATTTTAAAATGAATTCTGTGCTGTTGTCATATCCTTTTGTCCATGTCATTATGAGGTGATCTGGGGAGCATCAGCTGTGACAATGAGGGAGGATTCCTTAGTTTGCCTTAACAGAACAGGGTCAATTACGATACCCTCTGCTCTCTGGCACAACGGTCTGATGTCTCGTATGTCTTTCAGAAGCCACACATATCTTTCTGCAACTTCCTTCAGGGGTTTAAAAGTAGGTTCCCTAAACTTTATGGGTCTATGTGGCATGTAAGAAGTAAACTAATCCCTCTGGCGGAGTCACACAGAAGCCACTGTCTCTTCTTTTGAGAGGGGGAGCTTAAAAAAATGAACATCCAAAGAGGAGGAAAACCACAAACACATGATATATGCCTATCTGCCTTGTACCATATACTGCAGAGGCAGAATAGAAAGGAAAAGGCAATGAAAATGGGTAAAAATGACATGATGAAAGCCTGTGTGTGGCGTTTTATTTGTTTTGACAGACCGGATAAGAAGACAAGCAGAACTGTTGACAAGCATGAAAGCTAGTTTGTGTGTGTTGGAGAGTTTTGGAACATGTATCTTGTGTGTGAGCCCTTGTCGTGCATTTTTTCGCAGCAAGGGAAGACCTGATAACAATGCATATGGATGAGTCTAATTCTAGAGCTGCGCATCCAGCAAGCCGTCCCATGGGTAGACCAAATTAGGTGCCACAAATAACCATCACAAACCACCTGTCTGGAACGCATGCTCGTGGCCGCGCCATGCCAGCAATGATTAGCCAATGTTCATCCAGCGTTGCTCGCTAGAGACCTGCCTGTCCTCTCCCTATGTCACCGCTGAAGGACATTGCGACACAGACCCGATGGTAAAGGGGTACAAGGAGCACCAACGGGACAGAGGAGGAGAAAGGCATAGACATTGAAGATTGGAGCGTCTCTCCACAAAAGCAGGAGTAGCAGGGGTGAGGTTTGCGTAAATCCACCATGACGTAGCCAAGACAGGCTGTCTGAACCAGAAGACTGTCCAGAGCTGATGAAGCAGCAAACTCGCATAGGAACATCTAATATACAGGCTGACATTGATATTACACACTGCAACCAGCAACTGCCTTCCCATAACTGCTGCCAACGTGTGCTATTTAGGGATGGGAGGGAAAAAGTATCACTTACAAGATCAACTCCTCCTCTTCCTCCTCCAATATACTCAGTTACTGCTCTCGTCTCTTCCGTAAAAAAAATATATATTGTGCACCACATCTATTACCCCGATCCTCCCCGCTGTCATTATCCTTTTCAGGATTCTTTGTCTCTGCTGTCACACAAGACATCAGAATATTAATGGTGTATCCTTTTCCAACTGATAAGAAAACACAGTCAGATAATTACACCATTTAGAGGATGTTTGCAGGCATTTTAAACCCAATCAGTCATTACAGTATGTGATATGTGACTCTTGTAATATGGTAATAATTTATACACCTGGCTGCAGCCCACAAATACATTGCTTATCAGAGTCTATGAAAAGACAATAGCTGTATAAAAGTAGAACCCCTTGATTAGTGTCATTAAGACATGATCCATAACGTCTCTGTGATAGTTTTAACATCCTGTTTAATATTTAACTTAACGTGCCATCCACCTCATCTCTCTACGACAAATTGCATAACATCACTGATGATGAATCTAAAAGGGTGAGCATCGTCTGAAAGAGTGAATCGACGATGGCTCTTTCGGGAATCGAGTTGACACATGGCCTATTCTGCTGCAGTTTGTTCTCTTTCCTGATTATGGAGAATAACCACCCTGTACTGTGCTTGCACTGGACAAGTGAGGGTTACAAATCACCCCTGTAGTAGTTGGAAGAGTTGAAGGCACTCTGCGCAAGGTTTTACTGCCTGTCTTCTGTGAATGGCTCCCTGAAGGCCTCTACGATAATAGCTCACAGCCGTGCCCTTCACGGAGCCTGACATCGAGCACATCCCTACAGCAGGATGGAATGGCATATCAACTTACCCAATGGGGTATCATATCAACCCATCCACTGGTTTCTGCTCATAACGTAGGCAGAAGATGAAAAGAAATAGTGGCATTTGGAACTTACATGTCCATTTGCAATTCACCCAGTTTGGACATAAGACACATTTTAAAACTTTTTTAAAGGTCCCATGATACTGAGCTCTTGAATTATTAATGAAAGTGAATGAGATTTTTCGACAGCCCGGGCCCTCTGCTCTAAAGTACATGGCGTAGCACAAAATGCAGGTTTGCACATGAATGCTGACTAAGTGGCCAAACATCAACAATTTGTAGATTTCAGGTTTACCACCATCTTTGTACGACCACGAAAACAAGTGGGCAACATAAAAAAATGTATGTCTCGCTAGTAGCAACGTCGATGAAAAATGTACTCATGAATACAACTGAAGCTTACAGTCAAATACTTGTATACATACATACATCAGATCTCTAGAAAGAAATAACTCATGTTCATCTCTGCTATATCTGGTTTCATCCTGTTATCAGTGGTTTACTGTACTGATAAATTAAGTTAAAATTACCGATAGAAATGAAGACAAAATAATTAGTCTTTGAAATCTTTGCATTAATTAAATGCACTGTATATATTCAAGCATAAGCTCTACAATCAATTAAACCATTTATGCCAAAGAGGCGATAAACCAGAGGCCTTCAGGGTTCCAATTTGCAAACGTTTGAGGCCCGTGTGGATCTTGGTTCTCCTTTCAGTGCCCATGTTAGTAGGTGAGAGTGGCCGTACAGCGCTTGCCTGACAGTTTTTCAGCATTTCAACGATTTTTCATGTGCTACACATAAGTGACACTTTTTCCTAGTCCGACGTCTAAAGTAAAGTTCAGATGTCGTCGGATGCTCTCTCTGAATTGCTCTCTCTCTCAAACAAGGTAGCAATCTTGCACACATTTGAAATATTTGGAGAATATAGCACTAGCTACACTGCATTTTAAGGATAATGTAAGCGTGGCTGTATGATGTTATCTGTGTACCCGACAATTGCTAAAGTCAACATGATAACACATTTACCATGTTCACCATTGACGTCTAGCATGTTATCAGGCAAATTTTGCTTGCCTGTGTGCTAAAATTAATAACAAAGTATGGCTCAGGCAAACAGGATGAGATTTCTGTTCAAGTATTTGGTAAAGATCTTTGAACAAAAAACAGAAATGGTCTTGTGCAAAAAAAGCAAAACACAGCAAAGCTGAAATAGCGTCACATGGTCCTGGTCATGGCAGCCAACGAAACCAGAATTGGGCTTTTGAAGTAAGTGAGTGTGTCAAAAAAAAAAAGAAATATACAAAACAGAGACATTCATCCATCCAGCCATCCATCATAACCAGTTCTACGGTGAAGCCAATTTCCACAAAGCTGCTAAGCTGATTGAGGCAGACCAAATCTGTTTCACCAGCTTACATTCCTTCAAAATGGCCATCTCACTTCCAATATCACAGGCTTTTACTGTTCCCCATTCCCCTGGCTCAGGCTGAGAGTTAGCAAGGCTTAGCTGGATGAAACACTCCAACAGCCCAGTTCTTCCCTGGAACCCACTGATATCGTTGTAGCACAGCCTCTCCCCACATAGCTGGTTTATTTACTCATGCTATTATTCTTTGGTTAATTTCTCTGTTTACATTTTTTTTGTCATACCAGAACAATAATACAACCATAATATATAAATTCAAGATGTATGTGGATTCTGATGGTCATGGGCACAAAGACACAATGTAATCACAGTGTCTGTATACACACAAACACACACACACACATTGGCGAAATGCACAGGCAGCACTTAACCACAACACCTTTTACTGGAGTAGATTAAATTCACACAAGGTCTCTTTGAAGAAGGAAATTGGACTGATAAGAAACAGAAGCTTGTGAGCTGTCCTATGGAGAGAGTGCATGGAAGTGTGCGATGGGAATGGGTTTTCACTGGTTTTTGTCACCTGTGGGCTGGCTCTCGCATGTGGCACTGTACATAGTTTGTTCATATAGCTGATATTTATCATTCTTTTGTCGTTTACAGTGTTGTATTCCACTCCCCAGTCACTTTCTCCCCCGTCTCTCTCCCTCACACTTTCTCTGTCATTTTGCCACAACAGCAAATATCCTGTTGGCCCAGGCTGCAGGCTGTTGGTGCTGGACTATCTGGCTCTGGGATCGATCCGGCTCCAAGCCGAGGCCTCCCATTCATCTCAGAGCCATAAAATGTGATTAGTGCTGACTACAGCACTGCAGGGAGATGGGCTGATAGGCCTGATAGCCTCAGATAGACTGGGCTGGACACTCTACAGGAAGACAGCAGTAACAGCATGCTGTGAATTCATCTTTCTTCATTTTCTCTATGGATCGCTATTTGTTTTTGTTATCGCTCTCATCTTTGTCAATCTCTTTCCTCCGTCTATCTACCTCTCTTCACTGTATTTATATTTGTCTCCCTCTACATTTTGTCTCTCATTTTTTGTTTGCTTCATATCTAAGCCTGACAAGCTTGTATGCACAGAAATTAGAAAGCAAACATAAACAAACTTGAAACCCATTGATTTCATTCGTACCTTCCTCTCATTCTGCAATGATATATTTAAATGGTAGCACCATCCTCCATCCCCCTGAAGCCGCACTCACTGTACCCACATGCAGTGTATCTCTGTGGCACGTGAGCGCCTCTCTCAACCAATCGCAGAGCTCAGAGCTTGCTAGTGGCAGAGTCAAGCTTGGAGACTGTGACAAGACGTGAGGTAGAAAATAGAGGACAGCCTCAGTTCTCAGCCAATCTAATCAGTTGATAGTGTTTATATATGATCTGTCAATGTCGCACCGCAATGTTTGAGGACACAAAAGAGGAGAAAGAAAATGTTTTTAACATCTCACATGGCGAGTGTATATTGTGACACAAGGTTGGTTGCGGCTAGTTAAAACAATCTATGATTACTAGTTGGGATTTCTGATATAATGACACCGTGTCACGAATAAAAGTAACCTTAAAAACATAGTCTTTTTGAAATTCAACAGCATAGTGGATTCAAGACCCAAATTATCACAGTTATTGGTACTATTGCAGTATTGTTACTATGTGCTGAAAATGTTCAAAACCAATGTTAAAAAATTAATAAAGTACAATATAATATCACTACAAGCTAACTTCCGACTTTAGCAGACTTTACAGCTCACTTTATCTTAAAGTTCTAACACTGCCAGCTCTTCCAACATGTTTTTACAACACACAAGGCACGTTTGCATGCTAAGCCTGTGTCTTGGAGACTTCCTAACTTTGGTTGATGCTGGACAGGATCAACCATATCACCATGGTGACTACAGTCATTAAAGATTGAAACATTACAACTAACAGTTGAGAATTTTACTGCTCAGTATTCTGTGAAACCGATAACCACGTCATCCCCACTTCCCACCTAATATTAAGAGGGAAGCACAGGAATCACACCAAGAGATGGTTCTGCAACTTTCTCCTGCTAAAGAGATGAAAATCAAACTTGACTTTTATAAAGAAAATACTATAGTAGTACGCTTATAAAGGCAGCAGAAGCTGTTGTCCTTGCAGTACTGTACTTAACCAACAGAATATCAAATTATTCATCTATATTTATAATTTAATCAATTTTTATTCAACAACATATTATATTTAAGGATGTACAATTATATATGTAGGATGTTGATAAAGTCTTATTAATAATATAAATAATATTGTTGGTATGTTTTATTTATTTGTTCATATTTATTCATTTGTAAACAGAACCCTGTACATCAGTTAGATCTCACCAGCGGGAGTAGGCAGGGGCTTTGGAGTTTATTCACTTTGTCAGAACTGATAGAAGAAAACACCAAACTTGATAGTTTTCCTCTTATTGCTGCTTCAAACCAGAGTCTTTGTGTGTTATACAATGGAATTGGGAGCAGAGCCCTTGTCTATGATTAATGGTAGCACTATATACTATAGGACCAAAGCATTCTGACCTGTGTCTCACGGACATTCTCCACTGTGAAGTTGAACCAGACTCTGAAGCGGGGGTTGCAGGTGTCGGGCCGGATGAAGAGGTCAAACTCGAATTCACTGATGTAGTCAACACGGCCAAGGTTTCCTGCAAAGGCAGCAAGACAGCTTACATTAGTATTACAAAGAGCTGAGTAGTTAGATGATTCAAAACATTACAAACAGGCGTCCAATTAAAACAGTGGGATAACACAACATGACCTTACTTCAAATTGAGGATCTGCTTCCTAAGACAGAGTGTTAAATCAATATGTCACAGTCAGCTGTCTAATAATGGTGCATTGCCTCCTGTTTTATCCATGTTTGTTGCTGCACATGTTTCTACATTGGTAAGTCTCTCAAACCCAAACGACACACAGAGATGAGGAGCAGAAAGACAACAGACAGGGCTGTTCCAGCCATCCATAACTGACACACTATATACGATGCAAAAAGATCCAGATGATCAGTGGAAGTATAATTAATCCAATGGGAACTATTTCCCCGCTTCCAATTCTCAAAGCTGTCTATAAGATGACTGGCTAGTAGATTATTACATGACAAGCATTCTAAATATAGGCTGTGTCTGTACCTTCTGATTCATATGTTGACACATATGTGAACGACATTCCTGTGGCGCATGTGCAAATTAATGATTGTCAGAGTCAAAGCAACGAGATGGAGGAGAGTGAGATAAGAACGAGTTCTCCTTCTTGTTATATGGACACTTCACCCAAAGCAGGAGAGCGGTCGACGCTGACATTTTAAAAGCTGAACTAAGAAGCTGTATAAGACCAGCAACTGTTCAAGAGTTAAAGTCACTGGAAATCAGGGCATACCAATAGGCTCAAAGTCCCTCACAACTTTACATAAGGGTACTGTTGACCACCTGGTGCCAGGTAGTGACAAGGCAGCAGCACGAACACACACACACATACACACAACACAGCTGATTATAGACAGATGGGCTAACTACCACACTGTCAAAGTAGATCCCTCTCCTTCTGCCATCGGACAGAGCTAATCCACTACTGAGCTTGTAACACAGGCGCACACACACAGACACACACACACACACACTTTCCTCCACTGAAGCTATCCACAGAGGTGCAATCATTAGTTTATAGAGGACTGCAGCAAACAACAACAGTATTTGGATTTTGAATTTCATATTTAAAGTGGTATATTCAAAATGTTTTTTTTTTATTTATTTGAAACACAGCATTCAATATAAATTCACACTCAGTAAGAAAGAACCCTAACCCTAACCCTAACCTAAATTTTGGGGGATTTTTTATAAACAAAATTATTTTGTATGTTATATTAGACCTATTGAGGCAACAGCATGACAAGAATATGATTTTCCAACAATATAGTTTATGAGAACTATGATCTTCATTTTGCTATGACAACAGTGTAGCTCTGACACATGGGCTCGCCATGATTTTACAGAGACAATGAAGATAAATGATAATACCAAGTTATCATCCAGCTCTTGTTTGTCTATCACAGTGGCTGACTAGTTAAGAAGCAGGCAGCCATGCGTGGACTAGCTCTTTTGGCAGACTGGCAATGGAATTCTGAACCATTTACAGCAGATAAAGGCGAGAGCAGGCGGAGGGCTGAACCAGACCCAGCTGCAGCTCGCGAGCACTGACAAAGAGAGGAGATTGACAGCAGAGCAGCACCTGTTCCAGACAGATGTGTCATCAAAACAATCATCTCTCATACCAACATCACAGCTATTCACAGAGCTGACACTGCCAAATGCAGCCTATTAGACCAAGTTCATAAGAGCCTTCAAAAGTCAGCACTCCTATCAGTGTTAATAATGCTTTTCAATAATATAAGCACAGCCACTTTTTGAGGGTCATTACTTTTTTTAAGATTTAAGTTGAAAAAAATGTTAAACTATACTCATGAGAGTACTCCCACCCTTTCAGATGTGGGGGCTTGAACTACTGTCAGATATATCTATAATTCAAAATAAAAATCATAAAATGTATCATAAATGAATTAATTTCTTATGGAAACATTTTACAGAACATCTCAATAAGTATAAAAAAAACTCACAATAGCTGCAGAGTACGACTTATTCAAAGAATAACGACTAACAAACAATAACCTGTACTGAAGAACAACTCAAATTAACAAACGGCTCCATACAATTATGCCACGAAATTCTTGGCAAAACTCCAACAGTGGAGATAAAGTTATAAACCAGACTAATATCTGTCGGCTCCTGCTTGTGAATACTCTAGCATGGGGGGGCAACAGACAGCAGCCATGGGCGGCTGGGTTATTGAGCCCGATGCTGGAAGGCCTGACGTGAGAGATGGCTGCAGCCCCAAGGTTCGAATTACATGTTCAGTCTGTGGAGTAGCAGTGATATGACACACCATTGATTCCCGTTTTAATTTTATGGTGGCTAGCTCCAGATTCAAACATTTTGGTAGGCCGGTGGCTTGACCCTTTTTAATCAATCTTATATCATTTACGATTTAACAAACATCTAACTGATTTTTCGGAAGCAACCCCTGAAAGATTTTGGGTTAAACTAGACAAAGCAAAAAGATGGTTTATTGAGTATGATGTGGAAAAGCGATAAACAGTACACCGCATTTGTCAAGAAGTCATCTTAAGAGACAGAGACTGTATTAGTGTAAGTGAAGTTAATGAACTACAGACTGAGAGAAGATGTGAAAGAGGAAAAAAGACTAAATATCTAGTCCTTTACATCTCTTGAGTATCATCTTTCTCCGTAGTCTTCTTCAGTGGTGTCTTGGCAGGTTATGTTGAATATCAATCTTTGACCTTGAGGGAAAACTAGTGCAGCGTTTAAGACATTAACAAATTGCTTTTCAATGAACAGCTTAGCCCTGCCGGTGCAGCCCAACAAAACACAATTGCTGGTTCTGAACAAGATTTTACACATGACAGCGTCTCCTTGAGGAAAACCCCGAACGAACCCTCCGCAGCTCTCCTTGTCTGTCTCTCTCTGATTCTTCAGCTGCTTCCGTCTCTCACACAATAATGAAAACAAATAGGGAAAATATAATGAGAGAAGACTGAAAAATTAAATATCAATCTCCTGAAAACAAAAATGTCACAGGAAAATGCTGTATAACCTGCGTCAACACACAGGCTCATAGGCAAGTAAAGTAGGTGCAAACATGCGATGGCCAAGTGGACAGTCAGCCATTCACACATCCCAGTGTGTGTATGTGTGTGTTGTATTGTGTGCGCATGAGAGAGGGAAAGAAAGAGCTGGAGAGGGAGCAGAAGAACCTGGCTAATGTAATCCCATTACGGAGGTACAAGAGGGAGCAGTCACAGTGCTCAGCCCACACAAAGGGCCGGTCTGCAGCCTGTAGCTATCCACTGGATGGATGGTTTCTGCCATGCAGATGGATCATCGAACAGCAGCAGCAGGCCTGTCTGCCTTGAGCCTGAGGTGGAACTCACTCACACAGCCAGCCATTAGAATGCTAATAGGCAGTTGTTTCAAAACGAAACAGACTGCGGTTACTGTGCTTTCTCCACGGCTGACGTGTGGGGTCTTGTCTCCTCAGTCTTGTATATTTTTTACACACAAGTTTGATCCCATAAATTCTCCATAATATGTATGGCATTGGGGAGAGGGTGCAGTGGTTGGCACTGTCAGCATGAAGGAACTTGGTTTCTCTGGCTCCTTCCACCCGAGGTACAAAGACGTGCTGATTGGGATTTAGGGTAAGTTTGAGATTCTAAATTGACAGTAAATGGGAATGTGAGCATCATTAGTTGTATGTCGGCCCATACGCTAGCAACCTTTCTAGCGTGTAATATACATCTTGCCCCTTGTCAGCTGACACTGGCTCCATTCAGCCCGCCATGACCCTCAAATTGTACTGATAATGGATGGATCGATGGATTAATAACATTAAATGTGTTTGGATTAAGAATTTGTGTTTCTTACAGTAAGCACCACCAAGTCTGTCGCAGACACCCAGGGAGCCATGAACCGAGTTTTTTTTTTTACAGTCTTTAGCGGCTCCGTCAGTAATTTACTATTCCTCGCTGTGTGCTGTGCAGGCAGCGTTAAACCAAAACCGAGCGCTCCGCCATCTCCTACAGCTCCATGCATTGTCTTATAAATACTGTGGTTTTTACTCAGTCTGAGTTTACATCGCGAGGGAGAGAAAGGAGCGGAAGGGCGAACAAGCAGCCGGTGAATCACGTGCTTCTCTGAAGAAAGAGTTCAGTTATTAATAAAATAAAATCATCATGTGATGATTACGTTATTATCAACTTTTAAACTATAGCGGGTCAGAGACGCACACACACACACACACACACACACACACACACACACACACACACATACACACACACACACACAGACACACAGAGAGAGAGCAGCACTGTGAGTGTGTGTTCCCAGTTACTTTCCCCTCATGTTCTGCTATCATAAATAAGCTTCACAATTATTTTATATAATCAACTGCTCAAGTGATCACTAGAAGATTCCACAGTAGAAATTAGGAGGCTGATGGAGATCTGAAATCTTTTTCAAATTCTCTTTTCTCCGTAGTCTCCTCTTATTCTCTTCTTCCAAAAATGTTTAAATGAGAGAAAAAACCTGTCAATGATCTGAATATCATTAATTTATCATCTAGGGAAGCAGGGCTCCGTCTGATTGGGCTAATATATTGACATGCAGTAAACACTGACCGAATTATCTCTGGATATTACAATTTGAGCAAGAAAATACCAAACTTTAAAGATTAACCGCATCCAATTCCCCTCAGTCCACGCATACATGTGCACCCACACAAGATAGTACATTCAATTCCCTTTGAGGGGCATAGGCAAGGCCACAACTGTGTTTAGACACTAGACAAGAGATTAAAAGAGTGCTGTACTGCTGAGGGAGACCAGCCAGCCACCTTTTTAAAGTTATTTTTTGCTGTGTTCCATTTCATTATTGGAAAACACATCAGTTTCCCCCCCGGCTGCTCTGCGGTGCATGGAGGATTCCTGGACACAGAAAAGGGCGACTGATAAAGATAGAATTGATTCCAGCCAAAAGCAGCAGCCATAGTCAAGGGGTCTCAGTTTAGACCTGCAGCTAAACGTCTGTTTTTTTTTTTTTCTTACCGTCTCTCTCTCTCCCTTTTGTCTTAAGGCAAGTTGTCACCAAGGAAACATCAATCTCCTGCTTCATGACTTCTTAAAGCCTGCCTTCTCCCCTGATGCCTTATCACTTCATCTGCAGGCAAGATTAAACAGGTCACCTCCAAGTTTCTACAATCTAACTAACTACCTAAAAGGTGCACTAAACTGAAGTCTACCTGTTCAATGGTTAAAGGACTGGCTCAGATTTTTCCGGCCTTTTTTACAGGAATATTTTATGGTTGGAGAAAATAGTCCTCCTTTGGTTTCATGTAGAGACTGAGATGAAAATATTCTCTTTCATTATGGTTGATATAATGGTAACCTCTCAATACGTGAAAATATGAAACTTTGATATTCCATTAATAAGATAGACAAGCCATTTCCATAGTCACAATAGGGTTGGTTAATGAAGCACACAAACCCCACATGCCATTACTATGGTATCCAAAGTCAGTTAGCTGGAGAGGAGAAAAACTCTTCCCAAAAGGAAACTTTCTCCAGTTGCAACACGCAACAGCTCAAAAGTTACATGTCAAGAAGCACAAAGGGCTTCTGTGGATAAACACGGCAGCAAGATGTCCTGTGTGGAGACACTTCAGCTACTTGGGGACATGCTTTGACAGAGAGTGGCTGACAAAGTCTCGGAAGAGCCTGAGCTAATGTTTATCAGAGACAAAACAGAAAGGAGATGTATATTATAAACTGGAGCAAAAACACGGTCCAGGTTGATCACCTGAAGCATCACATTATCTTTTTTATCTCTTATCATAAGGATAAGGGTTCACAGAAAAAAACCACAGCAACTAACAGCAAGTTTACTGTGCGACTGATAAATGATCTTTTAAATGTCTGCCTCCAACTTAATTGAGAACATTTTGTGTTTGAAAACCAAATGGACCTGACTGGACAGTCGACTGCCCACAAGATTGTCTGATAACACATTTTTTTTTCATTTAAACTAATATTTAAAACTGCCTTGTCTGATGTCCTACACAGCCATTCACACAATAGTTGATTGTGTATTTGTAAACACTACTTGGAAAGTGTTGTGAAACTAATCGGAATACACAACAACATCAGAATAAGAGCAGACAATAAGAGGGGACAATAAGGGAAAAATCATATTGTTATTAGTCCATCTATGCTTCAGTGAGCTCCTCGTGTCAATATAGATGAAGAAAGCTGGGCCCGAGGACAGCAGGGAGATATGCAGGCAGCCTGCACATATCTGATGATGTACAGGCCTGCCTGCACATTCTAAAGAGAACACATTTCCCAGCTAGCCTTTTATAATTGTATTTTTTCCTTCCAAAAGGCCCTAGAGCTAGACTGGTATTCTCCATCTGAAGCGGTTGGTGTAGTAATGGGTCATAGTGATGCATTCATACTGGGACAGGCTTAATTGTATTATCAATCTCATCCAGACAGTGCTTTAGCCCCACAGCTCTGGACATGCTTCTGTCAGACACTCTGCATTAGTATTGGGGAGTAAACCATGAGGAATTGCAATCTTCACTTTCATCTGTTTCTCAAGCTTTAAAACTCTGGGTTTGCCAGTTAGATGATGTTTGGATCAGAGTCAGGGCACTACAATCCCTCGCTTCTCATCCTCTCTCCATCACCTCTCTGTCTGTCTGCCCATCTGCCTGTCACTCCACCTCTCTCGCTCTATTTATCTTTTGCTTTTGGTGTATTCTGTGTTGGTGGCCACTGAGTAAATACAAGTCTGTTCCAATTTCATGCTATCTTTTAACAAGTTAATTATGTTGAGCTCTACAAAGACTGAGGAGAGACAGAAGAGGTGGCGCCACTGGCACAGGGACAACAACCCAGGTCAGGCCTGGGTTGTTGTTGTCTCGTTTTGTGTCCTCCTGTCCAAACACTCTCCCCATTTCTTCTCTCTTCTCCTCTTCTATATTCGCTAGGTGTAAGTCCATCCTTCTCTTCCTCAGAAGTAATCTTTCCAGCAGCTCCAGTGGTCGAGGAGAGTTTGGAGATAAAAGTGTAGGGAGCTGAGGAGTCCTTGGCAAGCCTAAGGCAAGGGGGAAGGTCAACAGGCCTGCTAAGAAGGGCTGTTATCATCTTGGTAACATGTTATCGGAGAGCCTGCAGTAGTCTTTATTTACAGTTATTGCTCCCTCTGGGTGCACACTTCAATGCCTGAGGCTGATTGCTCTGTAATGAGTTCAGGAACACAGGGAGCCGATGCAAGAAAAGAAGAGAAACAAGGGAGGCAAGAAATCATTGGCCAATAACCAATAGGTCAGCATGAAAAAAAAAATACAAGGAAGTACTGAAAATGTCGTTCACTGAGTATGCCGGAGAAGGAGACCATAATAAAATATTTTCTTCAAACCAAGACAGTTTTTCTCTTCAGCCACTATGCCTGGCAGTTAAGAGCAAACAAATCACCCCAAAGTGGACTGAGTTTTCTCAAATAAGGAACAATCCAGTTAATCCAGCATGGCAGTAAATGGCTCTTGACCTGGAGTTGGCTGTATTTGTTCTGAGTAACAGCCACTGCTTGGACCCAGAACACTTGATTTCCATCTCTAATGTCCAGAATGTCTCTTGTAATTTACTTTGCTAGTGGTTATTTTCCTGTATTTATTTGGCTGACCAATCCGGTACAGTCTCTGCTAATCAGATTGGTCCATATTTAATGGGCTGAAAGGTGAAGGTGCAAGAGTGAATCCAGGAGTTGAACAAGTCAGGGGAGAGGATATCTGTAAACCTCAGGGTGTTTCTTTTGTTTCAGTCAGGAGCAATGCACAGGAAATTTCTCATTGAGAAACAGCTTTTGAATCTAAAGAATTAAACTAAATGCTGCTACTGTCAATGCAATACCAGCTTTTCAGAAAGAAAAAAATTAAAGAGCAGGAAAAAGCAGTGCTGATTGCCATTCAATAGGCTGGGAAAAGATCAAGCAGTTTCTTATACATATATATATATATGTACTTTTCTAGAATACACCGTAAAACCCCATCAATTCTATGACAAGCTAATCCCTTTTTATATAATCGGATATGGGAGATTAAGAGACATAATTTGGTAATTCAATTTAGACATAATTCATCAGAGAAGAAAAG
The DNA here is from genome assembly GCF_949316205.1 of Platichthys flesus. Classification (NCBI taxonomy): domain Eukaryota; kingdom Metazoa; phylum Chordata; class Actinopteri; order Pleuronectiformes; family Pleuronectidae; genus Platichthys; species Platichthys flesus. Next base: position 13,961,145 of record NC_084953.1, on the reverse strand, counting down.
TGCAGGGAGCTTTCGGGGACGGTTCTTCTTTCTCACTGCAGGAGGTAGCAGATGATGCTCAGTTGATGTTGCAGATTGAACCGAAATGACTTAATTTAGAAAGAAAAATCTAAACATTTATACAAGGCATTGTGGTGACAGTCATTAAAACTAGAATAACCGCATTGCGTTCAAATGCCTCTGTCAATAAGTGCAGATTACGTGAACAAATTTCTACAAAGTTTTTGGTCAGATTCATATAAGGTCACTGCAACCTTTGACCACTGAAATCACTCCATCTTTCAAAAGTCAAAGAAATTCACTCAAGCAGTCTTGAGATATCAGACTCAAGTGGCCAAAGCCCTGCTTTCAATCTTTGGCTACCAAAATTCAATCCAAGATCCGGGGATACTGCATTCACAGGGCATATATATTATGATTTGTAAGGTCACAGTGACCTTGACCTTTGACCACCAACAACAAGTCAGTTCATCCTTGAGTCCAACTGAATATTTGTACCAAATTTCAAGGAATTTCCTCAATGTATTTTTGAGATATTGCGTTCACAACAATGTGATGAACAGAAAAGCCCAAAAACTAAACGCTTCCGGTGCGGAAGCATAAAAACAGAACTGGTCAGTATAATCAAGAACTAAAGCAATTGGATACAATCCCAAGAATCAATAAAGCAATCAGTAAAGGTGAGTTATTTGACTTAGTGACCAGCTGTTGAAGGCAGTGGAGCATTAAGCAGCCAAAAGTACGTTATTCTCAGGAGATGATGGAAACCAAATCAGAGCAAAAAAGAGAGTAAATTTGTAAACACAACATCAGGTGTGTATTTGCAGAAATATGAATCCAAATTCATGCTTATGATGTTTTGTGTCTGTTTGATGCATGAATAAACAACTCTATGCAGACATATGTGCCTTACCAATTTAATCAAGTTATATTATGTAATGTTGTGTTTACAATTAATGCACTGCACCAAAAATCTATTATTGGAACTGTAATCACATGCTCTGCTAAAGTCGTGGTTGGGTTACCCTAAAATCCATTCTCCTGTAAGGGTTTATATCTTAGGCAGTTTTTCAAGAAAATATTTCTATTGCAATTATTTAATGTTGAAACAAGCCTGATAACAATCTATCAGAATCTGAGTCCTTTTTAACTATATCATAGCATCGCTCGCAGACTGATTTCAGTTGCAGGTTACTCTTCTTATCTCTTTAAAATGTCTTTTATGAAATGCAGTGATTAGAGATTATATATGAATTTTGCTGCCTTTTCTTTTATACTAAAATATTGAAGTGCAACAATAGATGAGCACATAGTTGCTTAAGATAATAAATATGATAGACAAATAAATATAGTAAGAGTAAAACAGACATCTTGAAAAATTTGAATAGATATTAATTCTGTCTCTCTGAAAACAAGAGCTCAATCCAACATCTTCACTACTACGAGCTGTTTGAAAATGTCTACTGAAATAAATCCTGATAACAGTGTTTGCCCCCGAGTGCATTTCAATACTGTTTACTTTGAGCAGTAGACCTACGAGATAGCTGCCTGGCTTCAGACCAAAAATGTATTCCATCAAAATTCTGCCCCTGTCAGTATTTCACCCTCCACTGTATAAGCACATTCTGTACATGAATTTGTGTTATCAAACAAATCCTGGCACATCAATGGAGCTAATCTCAGAGAGAGGTTTGCTAAATAAATCAGCAGAATAAACACATGCAGCTTGAAAAACCCGGAATGGTAAAGCATTACAAATCCTCGCCATTTTCACAAACTGTACCGTCTTGCCTGGGATGAAAAATGAGACGTCTGCTCTGAAACTGTGTTTATGGTGTCAGAAATTGCTTGGGAATGAATTACTGGATAAATCACTGGAGCCTTGTGTGCAAGCCCCACTTGTGCAATGCAGAAATCTGGCTGCAGTAAGTTTCACTTATGACACACTTGTATCACAATGCTAGAGGCAGGCCCAGAGCCAATTAACAGTGATGTACCAAAGTACATTTAGAAGACAAAATACCCTAAAGCTGGACTTTAAAAACAACAACAAAGATAAACCTTTCCAGATCGCACAGCCACATTGTGTATACAGTTGATAATCAAATCCTTTCGTTACTCACTATTTTGCTGCATCTACAATTGGTGACATTTTGAGAAGAAAATGTGCTTGCTGGGCTTTCTGTGTGAAGCTCATATCAGAGCCATCAACGACAAACTTAGAAAGCACCAAGGGTCTTTGTACTACTCTGGCAGAGGAAGCATCTTCAACCAGTGCAACTGAGCCAATGTGTTCACTCAGTGATTACACAGGACCTTATGCAACAGGCTGAATGTCAGACAGGTTTCATTTGCTCTACTAATACCACATCTCACATCCCATGGCAGAACACTCCCTCAGCCCCTCTGAAGCCATGTGACAGAGGCAGATATATTGACCAACCTTGGAGTCAAATTCATGCAAATGAATAAGTGAGAGAACAACAAAAGAACATGCTTCTGGGAAATAAATTAATCATTCATTCAATAACTGAGTTTTTAAAGACACTTTTGAGTCTTGCATCACCCATGGAAAGCTTCCCATAGGGTCAAGCCCATATAACACAGAGGCCACTGGCACGGAAAGGGAAATAAACCTGACAAAATATGCCTCGGTAAAGCCAAAGATAGACTGTGATGATAATAAAAAACACAATAATAATAAAGACTAATCTCTTATGGATACAAATGGCCAACAAATAGTATAAATCAAAAGCAATGGTCTTGCCAACAGTCCCCAGACAACTCAAATTTATCTCCATACTCTGCTACTGACTTTAAAGAAAGAGAGAGGGGAGAAAACCGCTAAAAGGGAAAACTGGAGAGGCCATTTAGTGATTTGAGCAGTGAAGCTTCACCGCTGCCAAGGACATGTAAGAGAGACAGAGAGACTGGGAGTGCCTCTCAATACATCAGATGTCAGGAGTGCTCCCTCCCACTCAGACGAATGGATCTTATTTTGGAAAGTCCATAAGAGCTCGAGCAACCTAAGGTCAGTGAGCTATACAGAGAATACAGTAAAAGTCAAAAACTCAACAACCAAAGGCGCCAAGTCTGCACAATGCAGTGGCATCTACATGTTTGAGGAAATTATTATCAGGACATTTTTCAATTATGTTCATTTAAAAGAAAACGTGACAATGACAAAATATATATTTTTTAATGCTTGGTCTTTCTCCCTTCATGCGTTGTTTCATCAGAGAGGGAGGCGGGGCTAGGCCCAGAGCGAAATACTGCGGCAAGCTCAGGCCTCTCCAAGCCACTCCTCGCATCTGGCTTGATTGTAAAAACATTTCCCTCTAATCAATGGAAACTTAACTATCCTGATTCATGGGGAACTCTGGCGCGTATAAATATCTTCTGACAACATTGACTGTTTTTTTCCTTCCTCCACCATCACCAGGCCACCAGCCAGCCACTACCCATCGTGCCGCACTGTTTGTAATATTGTTCTTCTCTGTACTTCCTTACTTCTTTCCCTCTACTCGACCATCTCTCTCTCGATCTCGGTTTCTATCTTTCGGTCTTTGCTCTGTCAATTTTCGTTTGAGTATGAATCTAATCAGTCGTTCTTTAGAGGATCTGTGCAACTGCAACCTGACGTCTGGGAGAAGATATGGCCTGACAGATTAAATACACTGCTCAGTGTTAGAGGGAAGGAAAAACTAAATTAAAAGAAAAAGGAGGAAAACACAATAAAAATCCTAATCAGCAGTGGAACAGTGGCAATATTTTCTTCCACATGTATCCTCATTACTTATCTCCTGACAGCCTTTTTGTTTTGGTCCAATCTTAAAACCACATCGTCATCGGTTATCGTTACTGGTGTGATTTAATACCTAAGTCCATGATGTGCTTGAGATATTCCATAGTGTATATAATAGAAAAGGTGGAAACCTTAATCGCAGGGTCATAAAGGGTAAACACATTGCTCCACTTTTGACTTTCACGTAGAAAATAATCATCTGGCCAGTAGCAAGCAGTTATTTTTCTAACTTAATAGTGATGTTGGCACAAGTAGGTTAGAAAATACTTTTTGAATATTGTTTGTGTAGATCTTTTGCCATCAAGTGAACTGAGCACAATATCTTTTCAATGTATATACAGTCCAGGCTGCATTTGGACGGTTACACCTTTTTTTGTCGTTGATTACATTCATTTTACATATGACAAGGGATTAGCAGACTTATAGTATTGTTGCTTCCATCTGCAGTCAAATCCTCAATGCCAGTGGAGCCTTTTTCTGTTGGCAGCCATACATGCCCAAGTCATATCAGACTGTCTGCCATGTTTAACAGATGATGTGTTGGCTTTGGGCCATAAACCTTATTCCTCTTTACATTTATTAAACAGAGGTTGATTTTTGTCTCCTCAGTCCATATAACTTTGTTCCAGAACTAAGAAATTATTTGTTTTTACACACTCCAACTTGGACTTTCAGTTTTTGGAGTTTTGAGTCTGATGCTTATGCTAAATCTCCATCATAAGTTATGGTTATGGTCAGCATGTTGTCTCTTCATTAACAACAAGGAAATGCCTCCAGAGAGAATTCTTGACTTCGTGTGCAGTCACAAAGGATGTTGTCTTATTCTCCACAAGACCTGTGATCACCAGTCTATAAGGTTGTTTGCTATGTTCCATTTTGTCCATACACACCCCTGCCTTTTAAAAATGTACCTTATGTCGATTTTGAAAAAAACAGCTTTGATATCTCACTGATGGATTTTATCTTTTTGAGGCTCATCATTATCTCCTTCACTTGCAAGGTCACCTCTTTACTCCTCATATTGACAGACAACTCCACCTCAATCAAAATGTCAACTCTTAACGTCCAATAAACTCAGTTCTTTTTGTGCACGAACCAATGTTGAACCGAGACAAAGTAGCCCGAGGATTATTTAGGAGGCAAAAGTGCAATTACTTTTGAAACCCTGCAATTTGTGCACTTTCTGCTGTATTTCCCGCACAGTTCTGTCTACACTGATGTAAACAAATTCAAATCAAAGTAAGAACTTGGTTCTCAAATGTAATATCCATTATTTCAATTCAAATGTCATCCGCTCAAGATCAGAACCTGAAAAACAAAACGGTAAATGTTGAAACACTTCTGGACCGTATTTTCCCCATGCTTCTTTAATGTGTTACTATCTCGGTTTAAAAAAGACAAGTGAGGTTAATAAAGTACAAACATATTTAAAACTCAAACTCTAGAGAGGGCTTGACTATTTGGGTCACAGAAATAGCTGTAGGTGCATATCTGTTCTCCAGTCGGCCACATAAGTTGGATTGTATTGAGTGAATTGATTGTAAAGCCAGATGAGTCTATGAGTTGTGCTTATCAATGGACCCCATTAAACACTTGTCACCCCCGAGGAATTTCTTTGACCATGCAAGTCATTGTCAGCAGACAGCACTCTGACTAATCAATGAGTTCTTAATTACATCTGGTGAACGGTCCAGAGGTGCAGTAAAAAACAATATGTGCACACTGTCAGTGGCATCCTTTTGTTTAGTCAGCAACATTGTGGGGACGTATTCACAATAGAATTCGGAATTTAGCTGGAAATGTCAACAGTTGGGGTGTGTGACAGAACAAATGTGACAATACAAGATAAGAAAGTCATTTGGATTTGTCTCAATAAAAAAAAAACAATTAGGCTTCTCTCATCACATCATGAATCTTTGCCTTCTGACAAAATAAATAACAATATGCCAAGACTGAATGATGACATATTCAAAAAAAAATCTTCTATAGTATGATTTATTGTTCATTGTCCTACGAAGCATGAAAAGATGATCTCAAAGTAAGTAAAAAATGTACATGCTACTCTTTTACAACGCTGCGGTAAGAAAAAAGTCATAATGATTATTTCCCTCGGTACCAAATGCAGCATTTCCGAGGTCATCAACATACTGCAGGTTACATTTGAGTGTCCTGTTGAGAACAAAAAGGCTTTCAATGTTTTAGAATGACTCTGTGTCAGAGGACCTGTTGGCTGAGACACATACTGTATGTAAATCTGTAGGCCATCACTGACTTGATCAGCATAGAGCTGACAACAAAGTGAATTCAGCCTCATCTAAATGTAAATTAGGTTTTATACCTTTGGCAAACAGTTTACATAACTAAGTGTCTATTTTAATAAACCAATTAGATTTTACTCTATGCTACAATAACGCAACAAAATAAAAATCTGTACTTCATGAAAATGCACATGGGATGCAGAGGACTGTCAAACACAGGAGAGAAAAGGAGGCAGGCACAAAACTATACAGAGTTTAATGTCTGTATAAATGTTAAGAATGTAATGTAATGAGAACATCTGCTTGAAGTTTAGTCTCTTTCTAGGAGAGTAAAATAGATCTAGGTGGCAATGAAAGTCTATTTCAATGGCTTTGACAATTACACATGACAGTACATACAGGAGCCTAAACACTAGACTCCAACGTTCACCCCTTCATTTTTACCACAGACATCAGATTAACTTGTATGCATACAGTCTGATCAAGTGTATGTGGGCACTGAGTCTACGTTAAACACAAGCCAGCAGGTTCTTGTTTAGGTGAATTTAGAGATATTACTGTCTTTAAAGATTATATATACATCATTCAAAACATATCGCGTATCCTGGTATTCACGATAGTCAACAGGGTGAACTAGGGTAACGTTATTAAGTTGTGTTATTTGTTTGGTGAATGGGGGCTGCTACAATAATGAGCCTCGTATATAATGTAATGTAAATTAATGTAATTTAATGTAATGTATAGCCTTCATTCAAAATCCACAATCTATATAAGGTGAGTAAACAAAGCCAGTTTCTTTCACATGATCGAAGTGTAGTTGATGTCTCTGGCACAACACACATCAGTAAACAAAGGTATTATAGTCATCCGTAATGTTTATTTCACATTGAGGAAAAAGTATTGCTTGGTTCAATAGTACAAAGTAAATAAGAACCCATAATTAACAGAAATCAATAATGCATGAAAATATACTGTAAGTGTAATTTTTCTTTGCTGAAAAAATTACTTCAAAAAATTAAAGATCCAATAGGCCGCAGTTTGTGATGTGATGCTCTGCTCTGCTCATATTTATATTTGTATGACAGGTCGGGCTGTTCCATTCAGAGACAGGATATCAACTGCTTGGTACAAAAGGACAAAATCCTGAAAGAAGTATTATGAACCAATATAAAGACTCACTTTGCAGTAAGGCCAGGACAAACAGTGATGCTTCAATGAAACAGCAGCAGGGTATCAATTTGACTTTAGCTGGCAAACATCAATTTATCCCATATTCTAACTTTAGTAGTTCAGTTACTGGAAAGACATTAATATCAATTCCATAAATCATTCAGGAGATGTATCCGGAGCCAGAGACACTGGTATGTTAGTTGATCTCAGTATGGGAGCTCAGCACACATTAATCAATGTCTGAGGCTCTCTGGCCATGTCATCTGGGAAAAAGGCAAATTTATAAAAAGAAAAAAGGAGGGTATCACCACCCTGTTATCAGCAGAATCCTCATAAACTAACATGTTTAGATCTATTTGCACTGGTTCGATATGTATGCACTTGTCCCCTGCACATGTCTATTGGTTGCTATGTATGAAACTGTGGATACGGTTACATATTTCTTTATATATCCCTTCATATCAAGTGCCTAGGACACATAACAACTAAGAAAACGTATTTGCATCTGAACAGCTGAATATCACTGTGAAAGTCAAACCTAGAGACAACATTGAAAGTCAAAATAAACTTGGAAGAATAACATTGTCAGTGACACCAAGACCAGACATCAGAGAGTAAATAGGAGGAATGTAAAGCTCATGTCCGTCTGCAGGAACCAAAATGTTCTTGTCTGTGGAAAAATGAAATCTGAGTGCCATTTTAACCTAATCTCCTCAGTCCCACAGAGACCGACTGACTCACTGATTCACTCCAACTACTTCTGCGCTTGAGTGGGTGTCTGTGAGGGTCTAACCAACTGACCTTGTCAGTGGTTGAGAAAGTGCTTACTTTTCATTGTCGCACAATTCATCCGTCAGAGAAGCTGGAAAACAATGATTGTTGACAAAGGACCCTGCGGAATATTAACTTAATCTCACTCTAAGCCAGGTCCCTGCAAAAGAGCTTGACAAGGTATCAGGTTGTTTGTGCTTTCAAGTATATTTCAAATATTTCTCACCACTAACCAACAAACATGACATTGCAAGTGATAATGTGGATATTTTCTGTGTACAAATATATGTATATCCACATAATAACAATAAAAAGTCAATATCTATATTAAATGTGTATTAGCAGCATCAGTAAAAGAAGACCATCACTATACCCAGTACATGCCCAGGTAGATGCTTTTATGTACACATCTATAAATCTTTATATTGACTTGTCACAGTTATACTAGTTGCAGAGGTAAGTGCTGTTCCTGACAGAGCTCTCAGATCCATAGACTCATAGATGAGCCTCAAAAAAGCAAAAATCCATCAGTGAGATATCAAAGGTGGTTTGTCAAAATACATTTGAAAAAGCAGGGGTGTGTATGGAAAAAGGGGAACATAACAAACGACCTGATAAACTGGTAAGACCAAACACAGAACTTTGTTTGTACTGGAGCTGCCCCATTTTTATTCAACCCTTAGGAACTGTTAATAATCTAATAAACCATACTGAAGATCATGTTAACATGCTTTAACTGTTCACCTGTAATTGTTATATTGCTTTACTTTTATTATTGGTAGTAGTAGTAGTACTAGTAGTAATGATGGTCGTGATGGTGGAAAATTAGCTGTGGCTTCTGTCTTTAATCAAAACTGTTAATGGAGTCCTTAGTCCTAAAGTTAAGTGAAAGTTAAACATTTTGGTTTATTAAAGGTCTTCCTCCAATGATTTCATTCTTATTCTCACACTATATAAATACACACAAAAAAATCGACAGAGATCAGGGGCTGGAACATGCAGCCTGTTAAGTTTGGATAAATAAGATGATGCTAATCGATGGCTGGAATTTATTTCCGGCAGTCAAATATATTTGTTCTCCTTGTAATACGATTTGAACTGTTGTATTTGGATCACAGTGGAGCTGTTTGGTGAAACGTAAGGCCAGAGCTGCTGACAACAATAAAATCCAGTTAGGATATAAAAATAAAAAAACAGTGTACCAGGATATATGTGATATATTTGACTTAAGGAACAGAGAAGGTATCAACTATCTTTGGTCTGTTTTTCATTTGGTATCACGGCTTAACAGTTGCCCACACTTGCCTTAAATAATTTAGAAACTATCTTTTGAGGACATTTTGGTGAATATCATCATTTTTCATTTACACGTTTTTGAACATGCAGCAGGACATTTACAGTCAGGTTAAGGCAGGGATGAAGCATGCAAGGCCTCTGGGTCGTATGAGGCCCGTGAGACAGTTTGATCAGTTCCACGAGGCAATTCATTAATATTTCATCTAGAATTACTTTTCTGCAATAAGCCTGAAAGCTCTACAAACTGTATGCACTACGTCCCGAGGATTTTTCGATTCTGTGCAGACATGCACTGATGTTTAAAATTCGATTCAAGATGGCCCACTGCTGTGAGCAATTATTTTCCAAACTGACTCTTGCAAAGATTCCTCTCAAGACTGACTGACCCAAAAGCTGCGAGTAGCATCAGCATCAGCATCGCTGCCATCTGACAGAAGATGTTTTGCCCAGGAGAAGCAGATCCAGCCGTCGCACCAGAGAGGTTACTGTGATATATGTGTTCAATTATTAAGTATGCCCCCTGAAGGCTGTTATAAAAACTGAAATGACCCTTGATAGGAAAAAGGTTCCCCAGTCATGGGTTTAAGGATTTTTCCTGCAGGTTGAAGGAGGTCTGATACAAAATCCACATACTGAAGCCTGTAATTATTTGCAGCCACAACTGAAAACAACACACACCACTCAAGAGACATCTCTAAAATGAAAACAGCAGCATCAAAACATGTTTGTCATGGCTTACCACCACTGACTTGTTTTTGGGCGTTGTGTTGTTTTTTAGTTTCACTACTCACCGCTCTCAAAGCAAGCATCAAATACCAGGTGTCCTTTTCGTGGAGCTCCTGAGTATCCTGGTGGGCTGACCGTCAGTTTGGTCACATTCCCCACCAGGGCATCCTCTCCTCCGGCTTCACTTCCTGCTGAGCAAGTCCAGTATGAATGACAAAGTTAAGTCCCAATTTATTCCAAGACATTGTGTAGAAATACATTTTCTCCATTTTGCCAATAGGTAGAGGACAGCTGACCTGAGTAATTTAAATAAAAATATATAATACCCATGTGTTCTCATGTTTGAACAAATCATGGTTACAAATGCATTTATTTACAGTTAACTTATAGTAACTTAAAAGTTAGTTGTCACTCATTAGAAAATGTGAGAACAAAAGAGTTAATTTTCAGTGCAAACTAGAGCACCCATCTAAATAAAGCATTTCGAAATTCAAAGATTGATTTTTTTGTTTGAAACACAAGTTGCAGTTTGAAGCTTACACAATTGCCTCACTGTGTTATGTTTTTTATTTTTTTTTATTTTCAATTGATCTTTAGATGTGCACACTTGTCTGTAATATAATACTAAAACATAATATAACCTATCAAAATGTAGGCTGGTTACCTCTGTTTAAAAACACCATGAACAGTAATAACATTGAGTCACAACAGAGTTCATCAGACAGACAGGTTCTCAGAGTAATAACTGAATCCTTGTATTAACAGACAGGTCAGTTATTGAGTGTTCACGGGTTTGTCGCTTTCATATCAGCCCAATAAACGTGAGCACGGAACACCTCCAGGTTCTGACAGCTAGCTCATTAGCATCCCAGGAGGAGCTAGGGTCACCCAGCTAGCTAGCAGCCATTACACCTGCTCTCCCTGCGGCTCCCCTCACACACACACAGGCCGGCTCTTCGCCTCACGTCCTCCCGTGCGCTCCAACACGCGCACACCCTTCATGGTATGTAAAGTGCAAGTAACAGCAGAGCTATCTCTAAACAAGCTGGTGACCCGACTCTTGTTTACATCCCTGTACCTGCTAGCTAGGTTAGCACACCTCACGTTCGCGTCAACACAGACTCGCGTGGAGCCCGAAGCATGCACATGTATTATTATCCAGGCTACGAGGGACCACGCGCCTCCTTCTGCTTGTGTAACCACGCAGAGGAAGCCGAGGCGGGGTCATTGTTACACACCAGTGTCGCCGTCTCTAACCGCGCTCTCCTCCATCTTCCTCTCCATTCTGCCACACAGCAGCCGACGCTCTCTGCGCGTTGCCCCGGTAACAGAGCAGGAGGAGGAAGAGGCGCCTCTCTGCAGACACACATCTGTCCGCATGCACATCTCTGCAGACACACATCTGTCCGCATGCACATCTCTGCAGACACACATCTGTCCGCATGCACATCTCTGCAGACACACATCTGTCGGCATGCACATCTCTGCAGACACACATCCATCTGCATTCACATCTCTGCAGACACACATCCGTCTGCATTCACATCTCTGCAGACACACATCCATCTGCATTCACATCTCTGCAGACACACATCCGTCCGCATGCACGCAGACACACATCCGTCTGCATTCACATCTCTGCAGACACACATCCGTCTGCATTCACATCTCTGCAGACACACATCTGTACGCATGCACATCTGCAGACACACATCCGTCTGCATTCACATCTCTGCAGACACACATCCGTCTGCATTCGCATCTCTGCAGACACACATCCGTCTGCATTCGCATTTCTGCAGACACACATCCGTCTGCATTCACATCTCTGCAGACACACATCTGTCCGCATGCACATCTCTGCAGACACACATCTGTACGCATGCACATCTCTGCAGACACACATCCGTCTGCATTCACATCTCTGCAGACACACATCTGTCCGCATGCACATCTGCAGACACACATCTGTCAACATGCACATCTTTGCATACACACATCCGTCTGCATTCACATCTCTGCAGTCACACATCCGTCTGCATTCGCATCTCTGCAGGCACACATCTGTCTGCATGCGCATCTCTGCAGTCACACATCTGTCCGCATGCGCATCTCTGCAGACACACATCTGTCCGCCTACGTATCTGCTGCAGACACAAATCGGTCCGCATGCCCCTCTCTGCAGACACACATCTGTCAACATGCACATCTTTGCATACACACATCCGTCTGCATTCACATCTCTGCAGTCACACATCTGTCAACATGCACATCTTTGCATACACACATCCGTCTGCATTCACATCTCTGCAGTCACACATCCGTCTGCATTCGCATCTCTGCAGGCACACATCTGTCTGCATGCGCATCTCTGCAGTCACACATCTGTCCGCATGCGTATCTCTGCAGACACACATCTGTCCGCCTACGTATCTGCTGCAGACACAAATCGGTCCGCATGCCCCTCTCTGCAGACACACATCTGTCCCCATGCGCATCTCTGCAGATACACATCCGTCTGCATTCACATCTCTGCAGACACACATCCGTCCGAATGCGCATCTCTGCAGACACACATCTTTCTGCATGCCCCTCTCTGCAGACACACATGCGATCTGTCAACACAGGTTTTTAATTCCAGCTTAGAAGTTCATCACTCTAACAGTCCAGTCAAAATTAAAAAATCGAGAACATGATGAAAATGGCTATGAAGGTGATGGGCAAAGAGGACCATCCTTCCCCTTCAGACTGTTCTGTGGTCAGACTGGCACACGGGATCCTTAATGACCGGTCACACATACTGTTCTCTGAATTTTCTTCAGACAGACCTACAGAGCCTATAAGTGTAAGACCAACCGCCTCAAGCTCTCATTCACCCTAGTGGCCATCCCACTACTCAACAAGGAAACATTGTTGCCTATTTTTTTAGAGATTTATATCCTTTAGTGCTTTATCATTGTATATCTCCCTTTTATTCTACATTATTATTCTGGGTCTCACACAATATGTCCTTGTGTACGTTTTTTGTTGTTTGTTGTACAATGTACTGCTCTGCAGTACACTATGCTTGCCCAGGTACATGAACATACCAGCCCAATGATATGAACAAATTGTGGTCTCAGAAGCATTATGATGATTTTATTGTCAGATCTGATCCGACCATAGTACAATGAGAAAACCCCAATTAGAGATCACGTTTTCTGTTTTAATGTTGTGATTGACATGTAGGTAGAACACACTGACTACTTATTCATAATAAAGATTTATGAGAACTTGTCATAAACTTGAGCCAAGATATGTCATGTCTCTGACAGAGCTCTCCGATTCAGATTCACAGACTCTCCAGTTACATTACCAAAAACAGACCAGATGTTGATGAAACCATATCATTAGATCATATATACTGAAGCTGCTTCCTGCTTTTTTTTTTATTCAAACCCTGGAAATGCCTATTACAGTCCAATAAACCTGTTCACCTGTAATTGTTGTAATATTCTATTTTAAATCACTTTGATCAGAAGCTGTCGAAGGAAAGTAGTTGTGGTAGTAGTATTAGCTGCCACGTATTTTGTTTCCGTTCAGAATAATAGCCTCTAAAAAAGCAAAACAACCACAGGCACTGATCATCTGTGTATTTAAATAGGCTACAATTTGTTATCGTAAATCGAAAAATTCTAAACTGGTAATTCTGAGTGTTGAACTGTCATTAGTGGTCAGGCAACAGGAAAAGTCTTCGACATTTAGCTTTATCCTCCATCTGAAAACCATCTGTCAAAAAATATTCCAAAAGTAACCTTAATTAAAACTTAATTTGGAAAAACTTCATATGCTGGTGTGCAACATAGTTAATCTTTGACATTTACATTCTGAAAGCTCCAGTAGACTAGATATAAGCAATCACAGTGCCTTTCACCTGTAATCAGTCTATTGTACACACCTCAGTTTTATGTCCCCCCCCCACACACAAGTCCCTGGCGGCGGCCAGGGACTCTGAATTAACCTGTAGATCGATTAAAGCTGGAGGTTTTCTAGACAATTGGAGCATAGATGTCATCAAGGCCAATCAAGCCTGGCCCTATTCCTTTCCCATTAAAAAGGCTTCACCTGATTAAGTACATCAAATGAGCAGCCGCACAACTCCTGGAGCAAGAGGCGCACAGGCTGCTGCTAATTTTCAGGTTATAAGCTGTATGTAACAGGGACCAAATGAGTGAGACCAGGGAGAGGGCAATGTTTTTTCTCCACCGCGTGTGATCTGTATTTGATGGCGAGCACCAACCGGCCTCTGAGCAGATAGGTTGGACTGATCATTTCTCAGATGACAGGAAGAGAATACAGGGCTGCCGTGTAATATTTCGCTAAAATTAAAAATTGAATAGCTGTCCTCCATGCTATGTCATTCCTTTAACACTATGCCAATTAAAGAGCTCTATGGTGGTACAATCACTCATTTTCAAGAGGGAGATTGAAATTGAATTATGGAGCATGAGAAGAAGGAATTAGATACGCTACATGTCTCCCTTGTTTCTCAGCTCTTATCAATCTGAGAGACTGCAGAAGTGGAGCTGAATCTACCCCAAGATCCTCGCTCGTCCCTGCAGGGTTCGTGGCACTTTAGATTTCCGTAACTTGATCGAAAGACCAAAACTCCCATCTGCTTTTTGAATCGAATAATTACCTACAATTACATGTGATATGGCTGTGACATGTTGTAAAGTAGGGTCCTATATTGGAACTACAGTGGCTGAGGATGTTACGGCAAGGTGTTGAGTTGCATGAAGTGTTTTTGTCTTGATGGTTTCCCTTTTCTTTTGAAGCACCACATTCTATATTGTTGTGTCCTCCTAAGGATACACAGAGAATAGCAACACATTGGACATTCTCTCTACCCAAGTACAATTTTCCCATCATGCATGCTGTATGTTTCTTGTCATGATGTTTGCAAAGTGCAGCAGTGATTTAATGAACACATCTATCACTGGAAAATAGAGGAACATGAAAGAGAAGAACAGTCCTCAGTATGGCCTCTCAATTTTTAATTATCTCTCAGGAGAGGGTATTTTTACATGTTTATCAAAACAGTTTTGACCTCTAATGATTTCTGCACAATTGAATGTGCCTCACTTGTCGACATGCCTGTCATGGCGAAATACAGAATCTACATTAACCTTAAGAAACGGCGTCTATTTAAAGCTGTTGCTAGTGACTGGAGGACACACCACGGCATCACAATCCCGTGCCGAACATATCAGAAGCCCCTCTGGGAGACAGACGCTTTGGCAGAGCAAAGATATTTTTCAAGCCGTGCGTTTCATTCTTTCAGAAAGATACTCTTTCTTCTAAACTGCAAAAATGATCAAATAAGTCAGTGCTTGTGGCTCAGTAGCACGACTGAGAGAAAAAGAAAACTGACACAAAGAATTTCTTGTTTATGTTGCCAGCCTGAAGCTCGATGTGCGTGTACGTGTGTGTGTGTGTGCGTGTGATGGCTGAGCAGATCTATGTTTTGGTATTTGTAATCCAGCATGTACAGGGAAACCCTTTTTACTTTGGTCAGCTTAGGACTTCCTCACATATAGTCCATCATCATCATTGAAGAGGGAAGTCATGCAAAAAATCAAAACACGCGGCACAAGTGGCGGGGAGCTGGACACGGGGTGGATGTGAGGAGTGCCAGCTTCGGGGGGGGGGGGGGGGGGGGGGGTACATAGACCAGCCGGCAGGACACAGAGAATCACTATGGTGACAGCAATCAGGGGGCTCAGGGGAGTGAGGCTGGGTCAGAGAGGACGGCTTGAGAGGCAGCTGACGGAGGATTCAGCCCTCACTCTGGATGATTCAACTGACAGCTCCCCCCAGGGCTCCGCCTTACCAGTCATCCCCAGAGACTGTGGGCTTTACAGTACAGGGATGTGGCTAGCAGTCCCTTTCTTCTGAGGGGGGGGGGGGGGCAATTAAATGGAATTAAAGCCAAGTGGGTACGACGGTTCAACATCACAGTTAGACTGTTGATGATGCCCTCACCATATCCTGTTACAGCTGAAATTGTAAAAAGGGAAAATGTGCTAATTTAATACATGTAAGCGTCATTACAAGTATGTGCCACATGCTCGGTGTCGCTACATATTTTGTATTTTCCTCCATGTCTGACTTAAACATCTGTTAAAACAAAGTGTTTTCTAACACTTCCTCTGCTTTTGTTTCTTCCCCTCACCCCCCTCTCTCATCGATTCATCATCACCCACTCCTCTCCCTCTCCCTCTCTCCACTGTGCTGGACAGTGTCCACCTGAACAGATGGTCCCGTGTCAATAGGCTGCTATTAACTGGCCACTCTCCACTGCTCTCATCCAAGACAGCAAAAAGCACATTCAGAGCACCGAGAATAAAAACCCTCTGCCTCGCCGACGGAGCCACGATAAGACACAACTGAAATTAGCTTAAGTGAAGATGACCACGCTCCCAGTCCCTCTCCCATCAAATGCCACTCAGTTCCACAAGCATCTGGACTTTTTTTAATACTTCACTCGATGCAAATGCAGAACCCCATGAGTCATGGCTGTCTGAAAAAGTGTCATCCACTGAATCCAAGAATGAAGTGAATCATATTCTTGGCACACATCCCCCCCCCCCCTTTTCTTTTTTTGTTGTTGTTTGCTCCGTCGTCGGGATCTCCTGCCACGCTTGTGTCTAGCTGCCTCGTCATCTCTGTGCCACACCCTGCTGAGGAGAAGGACATCCTCCTGACCTTGATGGTCACATTAGCCCCCCCAGGTCTGGTTGCCGCTACTGAGAGGTACCCTTCACATCCACTCTCTTGAGGCATCTCAATGGTGTGTGGCTTTTATTGCATCCGATTACTTTGCCTGTATGTGTCACGAAAACACGTCAAAGGAGGCGCTGAAGGCTTTTCTTCCTCTTAAGTCATAACTGTTCTCCACACTCCACGCGTTTATGTAAAAGCCATAAAATAATTAACAATAAATAAACAGTATTACTCCTCAAACCCCTCATCGGTTCACTCATCCAGGCTGTGTATCCTGATCGGAAATGCAAAACACTCCTTCACCATCTATACCTGTGTGTTATAGACACACACATGAGAAGAGGAGAGGAAAACTCGAAAGATAGGAGTGGCACGGAGGGGAAGGGACGTGGTGGCGATGGTGTCGCTGTTGTAAGAACAGTCTTCCCACCTTGTGGCAGCAGAGTGAACTGAAGCTGCATCAATGCGTGAGCAATGGGGGCAGAGGGAGAGAGAGGGGGAGAGATTGAGTGATGGAGGGAGGGGGGGGGGTTGCAAAGGAGAGAGCCAGGGTGATACAGTGTATGAGAGAGAGAGAGGGAGAGAGAGAGAGGGAGAGAGAGATAGATGGATTGAGGGGAGGAGGGTGAGCAAAGGAGAGAGCCAGAGTGATTCAGTGTGAGAGAGAGAGAGAGAGGGAGAGAAAGAGAGAGAGAGAGCAAAAGGGAGGGGAGTTTAAACTAAGTGCTATGTTTTGGGACAGGCTAATCTGCTAGCGAGCAGTGTGAGGATCGGAGCGTATTGTGTGAGCCAGTGTGCGGGGGACAGATAAGGGAGCCAGCCAGCCCGCCAGCTCGACCCACCGACCGCCTGTTTTAATGTGCTGACTCTTGGGAGATTCCAAAAAAAAAAAAAAAAGAAACAGAACAGCAGCATATTGACTCCTTAGACGTGTGCGGAGACCCTGGGCACAAACTCCACTACTACAGCCACAGCCTGCAGAGGTGCATCCACAGACAGGGGAGAGAGAGAGGTAGAGAGAGAGAGAGAGAGAGAAAAAACAAGAAAAAAATAAGAGGACTGAAAAATCACAACTCCAAAATCTGAATATTCAAGAGGGTCTTTTTTATCCCCCTCTTTTTTTTCCCCAATTGATTTCATTTTTCCTTTCTTTCTTTTTTTGGTCGTTCCCGGGACTGACTCCCAGCCGTACACACAGCGACAAGAAAACAGGGGGAACAAAGAACTGAAGAGAACCTGAAAACAAAAAAAGGACAGAACGGCAAAACAAGCACTGAAGCTGAACATGTTCGAAATAAGCAGATCACTGAACGCCGCTTTGCTGAGCAATGAGGTAAAGACATTTTGGATTTCTTCTCCCCCCATGCCTCACCTGTATATGTCTGCTGCCAACCATCCTGTCATGTGTGTTGTCGTGTGTGTGTGTGTCCGTGCGTGTCTGTGCACTTCTGTACGCTCGTAGTCAAAAGGGAAAAGGGGCTGATTGATAACCGCTGCTGTTCATTCTATTTCCCCCGGCACGATGGTCGGTACGCAGGAACAGGGACTGCTATGCTTCTCACGCTCATCCTGCCTTGTGATCATACACGGAGAGCTAGAGTCTCGACTTTGTATCCCCCCCCCCCATTGTAACAAAACCAAAGGTAGCCATCCGAATCCATCAAACACAGGCTTGCTTGTGAAATTGTCCACCTGGGGCTCAAATTGTAAGTGTGCCTTCATGTGCACGTACAGTAAGTCTGCGAGTGTGTATGCTCACATGCATTTGTGCGAGAGCAAAGTGTTTCTGTAATCCCCCTCTTCCTCCTCTTTCTTCATGTTTTCTCCCCCACTCCCTCTTCTGTCCTTTACCACCCTCGCTGTCCTTCCTCCCCGCTGTTATCCGTTTTCCCTTGCCTCCTCTCACACCCCTTCCCTCTCTCTTTCTCTCTCTCTCTCTCTCTCTCGCCTCCCCTCTCTCTCTCTCTCTCTCGCCTCCCCTCTCCTCCCGTGTCTGTGTATGAGCGTGTGTGTTCTGTGAGCAGCATCTCAAGATGATGGCGAGGTACGAGCAGCTCTCGGGACTAGCAGCCAGTGGCGTGGGCTCCGTCCCCGAGACGCACTCGCCGCTATTTCCCAGGGACCTCCTGTCATCGCCGGCCCAGATGGGTTACAGGTCACCCCTGGTAAGAGGATAGACAGCGCAATATATCTCCATCTCTCTAATGAACACGGGCGAGAGTCATACCGAGAACAGAAAACAGGGAAAAAAGGTGTGAGTGGTAGTTAGTACAAGTGTGAATCTCTTTCTCTGTGTGTGTGTGTGTGTGTGTGTGTGGGTGGGTGGGTGGGGGGTATGTGTGTGTGGGTGTGAGGGTCTGAGGGTGTATGTGAGTAGAAGAGCAAAAGAGCGTATCAATTGTGGGATCCTGCCGGTATCCCCAATGGATGGTATTAATAAATATTTACATTGTTATGTTTGTTCAATTACGGACGCCTACTCTGTCTTTAGCCTCTGCCAGTCAGACTGTTGTCAAGGGAATTTGTGGTGTATGTGTGTGAGTGTGTGTGTGTGTGTGTGCGTATGCATGTGTGAGCGTGTGTTTGGGCTGGTAATATGTTTCATGTTTGTTGTATGCAGGGAAATTCTGTCAGCATCTGCACTATTTGCATTCAATTTGACCTTTGATGTAACTTTCATAGTAAATTAATCAACACGCGTTATATCACTCCATCACAATTCTAATACGTTGAAAGATTGTATAAAAAACATTTATGAGGGTGTTTTTTTTCGCATGCACCCCTAGGAGACATAGAGTTGTGTAAGATGACAGATTTCCAATGACATTTGATTACACCCATCAATCAGAGTCAACCTCCGACGAGTCACATTAGCACAGTGAGCAGGGAGAGTGGAGATTAATAGGATGTGTTGCACTGGAGTCAACATCACTTTGCCACTTTACATAGAAAAGGTGACTCGAAGGGAAAAAAGGTGAACGAGGAGGAAAAAGAGGGGCCATGAGAAAACCCTGAGCGTTTAGGCAGAGGGGGTTGTAAGAAAATCCCTGACTCGCCGCATTAAAGCGACATGAAGCTGTGGGTGTCTAATCCGCTACGGGCTCTTCATTGGTTTCGGCTTCCCTTCAAACTGGCTCAGATCCACACCCCAGAGCCTCCCGGAAGCCTTCATAACCCACTGTCATGCTGCTGACTGTGTACCCAGGGGTTTCCGTCAACTGTATGCAAATGCGCGGCGAGGATAAGCAGTTGATATGCGTCCGGGAGGAGTTGGGCTTCAAAAACAAAAAAAAAAAAAGGAAGAAGAAGAAAGATTGTTTTTCAGCTTTCCCCCTTTTTGAAATTCTTGCTCGAGTTCAAAGAACATCTGTCCAGTGTTTTGTTGTCATTGCACACGAGCGCGACAATGGGACTGCGTTTCCCGCTGCCCATGCACACTGACAACAGTGTTATCTGCTGTTTGCGTAAAGCTGCTGAATCATAAGTAACTTGTTAAAACCAGTGGAACTAATTAGCTGGATTTATTATATAAATATGATTGGCGTGCGCGCATAATTTTTGGCTGCATCCTCTTTTGCCTTTCATTAGGAGGATTTGGAAGGTGATTAACTCAACCGGTCGTTTCCGGGGTGGGACATGATCATCAAAGGACTAGTTGCACATAATGTTGAAATCACGGAGTACAGATGAAGTGAGGAAGATAAAGTGGAGATGAACATTTATTCAAAACCCCCGTTATTATTAAGTGAGCGACTAGGAGCTCTTCATCATGCGCGGTTACATTTCTGGTCAAATGGTTTATTTCTGTGATTGTGCACATTTGTCATCAACGTGCTGCTGGTGATGAGGCGTGTTCCTGTGTGTGTGTGCGTGGGGAGGGGAGGGGGGGGGTGAGCGCATATGCTTGTGTATGCGTATGAAAATGTGCTTGTGTGTGTGTCGGTGTGTGTGTGTGTGTGTGTGTGTTTGTGCGTGCACATGATTACCCGGGTTCAGAAAGACCATCGTTAGAGTGATTAATGGCGCCTTCATCAAGCACAGCAAGATCATTTGCATACATTAGATAAATGTGCTGGAAGATTGTAGTGACTTTGGTGTGTGCAGCCTCAAAAAGCAGCCTCACATTATTTCTGGCGATGATCTCAAAAGGAAACCTGCAGCGGTATCGAAAAACATTGTGGTGAATATCTGAAACCAAAGGAAATGAACTGCTTTCTAAAACATTCAGCTAATTTATCAACTAATCAATAAAACAAATTGAGAAATATTTTTTATCAAATGCACCACTCTATTAAATAACCGCTTTTGATTAATGAATAAATGAGGGAAAGGCTAAACGGTTTTCCTCCACTATCCGCCTGGAGCAAAGTTTACCGTTACTTCCCCTGGCAACGCCGTGCTCCGTGTGTTTAAAGCGTTTGTGTGTCTGTGCATCATGCCTTGTCTCGTCTGTGTGTGCGCACATGTTCTCCGCGATGCATCATGTGTTTCAAGATGTGGGAGAATCACATCCTGGGCCGAGGCACAAACAGAACAGGTCCCTCGTGCTGGGACCATGAATTCAAACTGGGACGGCTGCGTTCAGACCCAACAGCCGCAGTAACAGTTTACAGCAATCAGGGACGACCGGGACATCTCAGCCAAGTCAGCCCGGAGCAAAGCTGATTGAATTGAAAGAGCATGTGAGCGAAAAAGCGAACTGTAAATTATTCTTTATATCCGTCACTGAGATCTGATTTTCAAAAGCCCACATCCCAAACCCTGCAGTGCGCCGTGCTTCAGAGCTGAATGTTGTTAATTTGTTGGAAGCTCCGCTGATTACCCACTGCAGGCAGCTGCCGTTCTTTATGTGACACCAGGCTTTGTTTGACAACTCCAATCTTTTCTGGTTCAACCTTCTTTCTTTTTTTTTAAAAAAGAGGGCTGCATTTTACACCTTTACGAGGTCCATCACCACCGCCAACAGGCAAAAGAAGGGAGAAGAAGAGGGGAGAGGGGCTGCGTGGGGGAACGTGGGTGGATACGGTGCATTAGCCGGCAGGAGATGTAGAGGTCATCTCTATTTCATAACAATGATTAGCTTCTTCCATCTGCTCCTCGGTGCATTTCCCCCGTTTCCCTGATTGCGGTGTTCGCTGTATCAAGGAAATTAGTTCATTTATGCTCCACGACCGCGTTGTCAGCGAGGCACAAAACAGGTGCAGCCGACTGCGCGTCGCCACGAAGGGAGACGATGCTCCTAGAGAGGGAGATCCAGACATGTGCAAAATAAGCACAATGGTGCTTGATTAATGCAGGACTGGCAGAAACAAGTCTCTGTATTTTCATTTTAAAAGTATGTTAATTGCGTAACCCTTAATATTATATGATCTGCAGGAATTCAAAAAAATATCTCTCCTCGCGATTCAAAAGTGATAATTAGTTTTTCATTTTTAAAGCAATTAGAGCTCATTTAAGATGGAGGATCGATGTCGGGCTCTGCTCAGTGAACTTGTTTAGCTTTAAGGTCGTAATAAGAAAACAAGCTATTCAAGCTCACCATCCCTATAGCATATAGGAAACTGGAGCGGGTCGTGACCGCACCGTGCACACGCAGCATCAGAGGAAAACACAGCCTGTGCAGCTTTGTGCGTGTGTGTGTGTGTGTGTGTGTGTGTGAGTGTGTGTACATCATGTCATGTTTGCACTTGATATGAGCACATGTGGTGTGTCAGTTATGGGGAACACAGAGAGGCTGAGAGACGCTACGAGGTGGGGGGGCCTGAAGGGTTCAGATTTGTTGGAAGAATGCACACGTGTGTGTGTGTGTGTGTGTGTCTATGTGTGAGTGTGTGTGTGTGTATGTTTTTGTGTGTGTCGTGTCTGTTGGCCACCAGTGCTGTAGGGAGGGCCCAGTGATCAGCAGCTGAGCCTGTGTCCCGCTGGGAGCCATCACTGCAGAATAGAGCAGGTGTCTGCAGGCTCATGCACACACACACAGGCACGCACACACACACAGGCACGCACACACACACACACACACACACACACACACTGTTAAGCTAAACGCGCTATCTCTCTCTTTCCTCACTGTCTCCGTCTTTTCTCTTTTCTTGTGCACACCCAACCCAGCGATTGAGTCTGTCCGCAGGGGGCCTTTCAGTGTGTATTTCATCTCCCATTACCATGTTTTAGATCATTACGTATTTTTCATACCCATCGAGTCTTTAGACAAGACGTAAAAAAAGAGCCTTACGGAAGTGGAAGTGATCCATAAACAAAAGAACATCCCCCGGAACAGCGCGCTGCATCCACACGGGCGCCCACTCTCAGTCAAAGGTCACCTCTCTGTGTTCAGATAGTTTGACCTGGAAGTGAGGGCTGATATCCTGGCACAAGGCGGAGCTCAGGTGTTCTGGATCCTGCGCGGTCGCTTGTCTTGACATTCATGACAGCACAGCAGTCACAACACACCGATCGTGTCACTTTAACAATCGCTGTAATTATTGCAGGTGGTGGGCGAGGAGCACGACCCGTAATCCAACAGTAAACAAAAAGGGTCGCCCCCCCCCACCACCACCACCGCCGAAACAGCAAAGCAGAAGATTTGAACCTGCTATTATTCCGAGCT
Source organism: Platichthys flesus (assembly GCF_949316205.1). Classification (NCBI taxonomy): domain Eukaryota; kingdom Metazoa; phylum Chordata; class Actinopteri; order Pleuronectiformes; family Pleuronectidae; genus Platichthys; species Platichthys flesus. The sequence continues at coordinate 13,937,744 of NC_084953.1, read as the reverse complement.
TGACTGACAGGTCTTTTAATACACTGATTAACAGCGCTTCATAAAAGCTATTCAAATTGTCCTGATTATGATAATGTTCGTAAACACAACATTAAAACCGGCTTTTCAATTACAATTTGTTAAGAAATAATGTAAATGTGGCCAATTTAGAGCCACACTTACATTACAAAATAATAACAATAAAATCGAGGTAATAAAAGATAAAGAAAGGAACCTTGAAGAAATACAAATTGAAAACTAGACCTCAGCCATGATGCAAAAGCCCGGCAGCACACATAATTATTATAGTTTATCGATTAATTATTGTATGATTTGGTTGGGTCTGGTGATTCACCTCTAGTTAGTGGCGTTATTTGTGTTGCACATGTCGACAGAAAAGGAGAATTCTCACCTCCTGCTGATTGTTTCTCTTTATGAATTCCAAAAAAAAAACATCACAGTGCTGCTCTTTTGCCCGGTTGAAGAAAGAATTTAATTTTCAGGGACAAATCAGTTGCCTCTGTTGGACAATGTGTTCACATCCAGCCGCAGATATCTCATTCGGCATAAAAGGGATAAACAGGGAGCGAGCGATGAAACAAACAAGAGCGGAGAGGAAGCTCCATTGTGCTCTCAGATTTGTTATTTGCAAACAAGCGTTACAAAAAACTAAGGTTAATAGAAAGTAGGAAAGAAATGCCTCCTCTCCGGTTGTGACGGTGAAATTCACAGGTTCTTTGCATAAATGTAACGTGACTCCAGGTCAGCAGTTTTCCTTTAAAGAGCAATCTGAATGAATTGGATTTCCTGCAGCTTCACTGAATTTAAAAACCGGACAGTGATATCAGCATGTACTGTAGATACAGTCTGGCGTCCATACAAAAGAGGCATTAGCCAGTGCAAAGCCTTTTTACTGGCCTCTCTGTGTCTGTGCTAATCTCTCTCAGATGGCTCAGACACATATTCATTTTGCAAACACGATCATCCGACTGAAAGAACGTTGAATCAATCAATCCCCCCCCCCCCCCCCCCCGAAAAATGAATTCATGGCTCAAGCCCTGTCCAGACGCGCCCATTTTGTAAGGTGACGACTCCTGACCAGACGGGACCCGGCGGTCATCTTGGAGGCAGCAGTGATGTGAGGGAATGTGCCGCGTTGTTGACAGTGCAGCGCCTGTTGATGCTGAGCTGACCAACGCCTGCCGATACGTGAGTGATTGTCTGCGTCGGGGAACCTGGCATGTTGATGACCCCCCCCCCCCACCCCCGCTCACAGAAAATGATAGTTTCAAAGTCAGTGCGTTTCTATTGATTCAATAATTGCCGGGGGTTTGGTGGGAGGGGGGGGGGGGGGGGGTCAGAATATCTGCTGTCACCATGAATAAATGATGTATGGTTGACTTTGCGCATTAGCGCCGATGGGTGACCGCTGCAGTTACAGTGGCTGCCCACTGGTTTCACTGGGAGGTCGGCTGTAGTGTAGCAATAGAGGCCTGTGTTTCACTGTTATAGCAGTTTAAGCTGTGTCACTTTCTTTTCAACCGATGGGCTTAAGACTGAAAGCTGTCGCTGAGTAAGACGTCGGACGAGTGAAGAAAATCCTGCTGGTATTTTTGTCCGAGGGAAAGCCAACACTAAGTGGTTCCTCTACACAACCCAGCGACGCGACAACATCATCATCGTTATCTGCTTACCCCTCACTCCCATTAATAATAAATGAGTTCTAACAGCAGCGTTCGGTTTCACTGTGGAGTCTGTCAGAAACATTCGACTTAAAGTGAGCGAATTTACAGGGATACAGGGAACGCTTGTGCTCTCATGTACAGTATCCCTATTTATCCCTCTGTTTGTTGTATTGTAACATTGTGCAGCTTACGTATTATCTTGGTATTTTCTGTGTGAGAAATACCAGAGTGTTTTCGACTACATCCTTTCCTTGAATCAGCCGAGTGTTTCAAGCAAACAGCATAATTGAAACACGTCTCTGAGCATGAAGGCCTTTAGAACGGAACCCTGCCGGAGCGTTTTTCTCGCCGTGCGTTGCCCACTTTTCTTCAGGCATGATAAAGGGCGGTTAAGCATGAAGTGACATTTGGAGAGCTGGATTTGTGCAGCGTGGGCATGCTTTCGGTCCACAGTGCCGTAGGCCAGCCCTGTGACGGACTCTGGACCAGTCGCGTTTTGGAAAAGGTTACTCCTTATCAGAACGCCGTAGCCGTTTATGCAGATCTGATACCGAGAGATTGTTTTTCGGTGAGGTTTTTTAAAAAATGACTTCATTACAGATGGCAGGTGGCGTTTTAACTGCTCACGTCGGAAATTCACTGAGAGAAGAAACCACGAGTCATTTCTGCAGGGAGACATACAAGTACAGCACGAATAGCGAAAAAAATAATTAATGGAGACAAAAAGGTCTGAGCGAGCAGCAGTCGAAAAAACTTTGAGTGGGACAATCTGTAGTGTGTGTGTGTGTGTGTGTCTGTTTGTGTGTGTGTGTGTGTGTGTGTCTGTGTGCGTCTGTCTGTTTGTGTCTGTGTGTGTGTGTAAAAGACTCTACCAGATGGACCACAGCAGTCGCCCCGTGTGCAGTGGATGTACCCCGACCGGGATCAAACGCAAAATGAGCTGCCCCCCCACAAAAGCCTGTCACTACACCCAATGGTCAACCGACCCACCTGCACCATAGCTCGACCGCTGCTGCATTTCAAACGCACAACAGACAACAGGACTGCAACAGAAGCTAAAAACCGGTTGATATCACAGTAATCACACGGAACTCACCAACCGCCGAATATAACAATCACACACCGGAGCATTTACTTTACATCGATGGCGGTTAACAGCCCGACTGAACTTGGTCAGTGTGCGAGCGGCTGGCCCGCTGGAGTTGAATGTCACCCCACGCTGCGGACCGCTCTGTTGTCCAAATGGACACTAATCCACCAGAGCCCTGTTGAGAATACACTCGCAGTGCCAGAGCACATGCCAGACTCAACAGCCAAGGCATAGCTAAGCCTCTCTGGGCACCTCCCTCAAACCCTTTCTCATTTGTGTTCCCCTGCAGCCTCAAAGACACTGCATTATCGCTCCCATTAAAATAAATAAATAACCCATACGTTTGCTCAAAAGTGAATTATTTGAATTTGAATGTTTAAATTTCCATTTTTGTTTTCTTTTTTTCTGGTTTCCCTCATCAAAACACCAATTAATCAAAAACCCTGACAAAGCCCACGTCTCCGTATTATTCTGGATTAAATCAACAAAAGACGAGAGCGTTTCTGCCGTTTACACAGAGACTGAACAAGCGTTTGCTCGCTATCGCACAGTCAGAGCGGGAGAGGGAGAGAGACAGAGCGTTCAGCCCGAGCTTTCAAACACCCCCCCCCCCCCTGTCACATCCTCGCAGTCGGCAAAGCTCCGGCTGTACCAAACAGCTTTGAGTTAAAGTGGTAGAAAGTGGCTGTGACAAATGCGGCACAGCCTTGTTCCGGGATCAGCATGATGAATTCATTTCTGATCTGAGGAGTTTTTTCTACCAGGGGAAAGTGACACATGCAGGGGTTAAAGCCCGGCGATGCACCATGCCCACTGACACGGGGGAAGAAGAGGACGTGGGAGGGAAGCTTTGAATCCACTGAGATGCTCGTCTTTAATACGGTGTACATTTCAATAATAACACAGCGGAGGGTCCGGCCGTGACCATGAGTCCACACATTAGTAGCAAGGCCGCCCCGTCTGGGATTTAGTTGTTTGTGGTTTTTCAAAGCAAAATGTCTCACAATCAACAGTGACCCTTAAGGCACTGAGCTGTAACTCAATAATAAATGTCACGTTTTCCGGCTTCATCTCAATGTTTTCATCTCTTTTCAATTCGTTTCTCCGCAGGACGTCCGGGAAAAATACATGCACGAATCTCGTGGCGTTGAAATGATGAGGAAAGTATTCGATTATCTGTAAATAACTAGCACATGGCTTTAACTACACAAACTGAATCTGAAGGTCATATTTTCCGTGTTAGGATTTGACTAGAGATTCTGCTGCTCCCGCTTTAGGATGTAAGTTTTCTCTTCAGCGAGAAGCTGTTGCGGCGGAACTGCTTCCTCCATTACTGAACTGTCGGAACCCCTCGGCACACAGGGGTCCTGCTTTCGCTGAGAAAGAAAAGAGGGAAGGATTTTTGATTGAACCAACAACAGTGGTGCAGGTGTACTTGTCTGCTCTGAGCATGAAATTACGATCAAGATAGTATCCGTACATTGTACACCACTAATTCATGAATGTAAAGCCCATGGTCTCATCATTGAAAGCAAACAACAAAGTAATCTGAGTCCAAGCCCGTCCCTCCCTGTCCGGAGGCAGCCACATCCTGTTAATAGCTGTCTGCTGTCTGGGACTCAGTGATGCTGAGTTTGTCGTCGGGCAGGGAGGCGAGCCCAGTGGAAGGCTATGATTCTCATTTGTTGATTGTTACCGGCAGAGGGTGGACACCTGCCAGGAGAGAGGCGATCATCAGACTGAGTAGCACAGCGAGACGCTCCTACTGCCAGAACTTCAATAGAGCAACTCAATCCATCCTTCAAGGGCAAATCCAGCAGAGGCTAAAAGAGCCGCAGCACGCCGAGGAGTGTGTTCTCCTCTATTAGATGTATTAGGTTGTTTTACAGCGTAGGTTACTGCGGTACTTTGAAGTGAAATCCCCAAAAAGTTACGCATTGTTCTCCTAGGCATAGATTATACTACATTACAGTGCTGTTTCCAGACAGTTTCAGATCGTGGGTTCTCCGTCTTTTGTCCTTCGTTGCTCCAATTTGTTCTCAACCCGTCGAAAAAAAAAAATGCAAAGATCAGTTTTGCTGCGAAACACACAACTTTTTCCTTCTCTTGTTAATAATCGAGGTATTTTCTCGCGGCACTTTGAGGCAACACCTCGGCTGTCATCCTCACTTCTCCTCCTTTAAATAGAAGCCTTATTATGCGCAGTGAAACTTAAGACAGGTGTTGAGACGCCGCATCCGGCAGCTGACGAGACTCAAAACCGAGAGCACCCACTATTATCACAGTCTGCACACTGCATATTCAAACCTGCCGCACTGAGCAGGCTTTGCTTTACCTGCTCCTTCACACTTGTTATCCCAACAGTGCATGTCGGCGGCTGACAGAGAATCAACTATTGTGTGTGTGTGTGTGTGTGTGTGCGGAACTTTTGCGACCGGTATTTCCAATAGCGAGTGTGAACCTGGAGATTCGGCCTCAACAAGCTGGGATCTCCACAGGGCGTGGCAGAGCAGCAGCACAACGGGTCTGTGCAAAAAAAAAAAAGAACCCGAGGGAGTGAGAGTGACAACGCAGTCTGCAGTTAATCCATTAAAGGCCTGAAACGAGGAGGGGTTTAGGGGTGGAGGAGCAGGGCCGAGTGGAGGGCAGGGGGAGTTCATGTCAATTAGCCAGCTCTCTGCTCTCTCAATTAGCAGGAAGCGAACACAGGCTCAAGCCCACTCCTGGGGTCCGGCCCTTAAAGCTCCATCGACACAGACGTCACCGTGTCGGACTGCGACGCACTCCCCCAACCATAATATTGTCTGCCTTTTTCTTTTTTTTTTAAGAAAGTGTGTGTGTGTGTGTGTGTGTGTGTGTGTGTGTGTGCGTGCGTGCGTTTATGGATGTGAACCAGAGCCAATCGGTGAGATGGGATTTCACATTGCTGACGGTGGGGCTGGCCCTCCTGGGTTTAAGCCACAAAAGCTTTTTAACTTTCAAAACTTTACAGTGGGAAAGAAATATCATTTGCCTCCTCAAAGAACTATTTAGCATCGGTCATCATTTAAACGGCCAAATAATGCATCCAATCAACGCTGTGTGCGTTTTCTTTTTTTTTTGCAAAGTCTGACCAAATGAGAATTCCATTTTAAAAAAAAGCACTGTAGTCGCATTAGGAGTTACCTTTAATTACATCTCTGGCATTTTTACATTTCCTCACAGTTATGTTGAACTTTATCCGCACACGGACATAAACTGTAAGAAAAGCAGCCACATCCAGCAGTTAATAAGCTATAGTGCTAGATCTCTGACATACAGACTGTAAAGTATCTCAACATGGATGCCCTTGATAGAGCCACTCCCTCCATCTGTCCACACACATTATTATTACGCACAGTGTGTATCCTTTACTAGGACATGGTAACAACATGGTTCCATCGTTGGTATGTGTCTCTACGTCATAACTACACACACACACACACACACTTTACCGCACAACACGCGGCAAACAGCAGATTGTGTTTATAGCTAATTTACTGAGTAGCGGCAGTCCCTTTCATTGCTTTATAAAAACCACGGTCCTGCAAAGCAATTTGGGGAAATGACACAGCGAGTAAGACAACTGTGAGACCATTTCCAATTTCAAAACACATTCTCATTTGGAGGAAAGGTTGTTTGGATCGTATTACAGAAGGGGGAAGCAAACTCTTATGAAACAATGATCACCCACTATTTTCACCCAAACGTTTTTAGCGCCTCTGCCCCCCGTCAACGTTTAAAAGTTGAAACAGAACCGAATGTGATTTGTGACGGGGGCATTGCCATGTGTCTGCTTTCCTGTTCTTTACATTGAGAATTTACAAAAGAAACAATAAAAAACATGGATGTGTCAGAATAATATAGCAGTAGTGAGATGGAGATTTTTTTTTTTTTGCCAGGTCCAACCCAAGGCCTTTATTAAACTGAAAGGTCAGAGCAGGAGGATAAAAGATGGACAGGAAACTGAGGGTTTGTTGCCTGAACTATTCAGCTGCAAATGTCGCTTCTCTCTGCTCTTTTGGCAGGAGAGATACAGACGCACATGACAAAGGAAAAGAGACAAAGATGCTCTTCTATTTTAATCCCTTTTTCTTTGGGGTTTCACTCCACATCACTCTCGCTCTGCGGGGATAAATATACAGTATGACCGCTACAAAT